>NW_028294505.1:0-65402 GCF_964341445.2 Mesoplodon mirus | reverse complement strand
TGGTGATGACAATGACATGGAGCATTGTGAAGAGAAGCTCATGGAGTATTGTGAAGACAGGTGTCAGGGAGCATTGGGATGACATATGTCATGGTCCATTTCGATGACAATGGCAGGGAGTTATGTGATGCCCAATGTAATGGAGGATTGTGATGACAAATATATAATGGAGCATTGTGATGACTAGGGCTTAGAGCATTATGATGACAAGGGCCATTGAGAATTTTCATGACAAAGTCGTGAAGCATTGTGATGACAAGATCCTGGAGCATTGTGATGAGAGAAACATGAGGCTTTGTGATGACAAGTCTCATGGAGCATACTGATGAAAAAGGGCATGGAGCATTGTGATTACAGGGGTCTTGCCACATTGTGATGACAAGGGCATGGAGCATTGTGAGCAGAAGGCCAAGGAGCATTCTGATGACATGTGTCAATGAGCTTTGTGATGACAAGGGCATGGAGCATTGTGATGACAAGGGCATGGAGCATTGTGAGCAGAAGGCCAAAGAGCATTCTGATGACATGTGTCATTGAGCTTTGTGATGACAAAGGCATGGAGCATTGTGATTAAAGGGGTCTTGGAGCATTGTGATGACAAGAGTCATGGAGCCTTGTGATGACAAGGCCGTGGAATATTGTGATGGCAGGGGTCATGGAACATTGTTATGATAGGGATAATGGAGCATTGTGAAGAGTAGGACATGGAGCATTGTGAATACAAGGTTTATGGAGCATTACCATGACAAATTTGTGGACCGTTGTGATGAAAAGTGCATAGCATATTGTGATGACAAGGGTCATGGAGCATTTTTCTGACAAAGGCATGGAGCATTTTGATGACCATGGTCACGAAGCATTGTGATGAAAATTCATGGAGCATTGTGGTTATAAATGTCACAGAGCCTTGTGATAACACGGTCATGGACCATTGTGATGACAAATGTTATGAAGCATTGTGATGAATGGAGTCATGGAGCATTGTGATGACAGTGGACATGGAGCATTGTGATGACAAGGGCATAGATCATTTTGGTGACAGGGGCATGGAGCATTGGTCTGACAAGTTTCATAGATTATTGTGATGACAGTGGACATGGTGCATTGTGATGACAAGGGCATGAATCATTGTGATGAAAAGGTCATAAAGTATTGTGAAGACAGCTGTCAGGGAGCATTGTGATGACATATGTAATGGCCCATTGTGGTGACAATGGCATGGAGCATTGTGATGCCAAGTGTCATGGATGATTCTGATGACAAATGTAATGGAGCATTGTGATGACAATGGCTTGGAGCATTGTGATGACAAGGGTTAAGGAGCATTGTGCTGACCAGTGCATGGTGAATTGTGATGACAAGGGTCATGGAGCAATCTGATGACAAACTTGTGGAGTATTATGATGACAATGGCATGGAGCATTGTGATGAAAACGGCATGGGGCTTTGTGATGAAAAAGGCATGGAGCCTTTTCATGACAGAGTTCAAGGAGCATTCTGACGACAAGTGTCAGGGAGCATTGTGATGACAAGTGTATTGAGAATTGTGATGACGAAGGTCATGGAGCATTGTGATGAAAAGGGCATGGAGTATTGTGATGACAGGCATCATGGAGCGTTGTGATGACAAGTGATATGGAGCATTGTGATCACAAGGGTTTGGAGCATTTTGATGACAGATTTCATGGATCTTTTTGATATCAAGGAGCATGGAGCATTGTGAAGGCAAGGGCATAAAGCAATGTGATCCCAAGGTTCATGGAGGATTGTGATGACAATGGTAATGGAGTATTGTGATGAGAAGCGCATAGAGCATTGTAATTACAAGGTCATTTAGCCTTTTGCTGACAAAGTCATCTAGCATTGTAATGACAGGTGTCATGGAGCACTGTGATGAGAAGCATCTCAGAGGATTGTGAACACAGGGGTCATGTAGCAATGGGTTGAAAAGGGCATGCATCATTGTGATGACAAGTATCATGGAGCATTGGGCTGAAAATATTCATGAAGTATTGTGATGACAGGGGACATGGAAAATTGTGATGACATAGGTCATGGAGAATTTTGATTTCATTTTGCTGACAATAGCCAGAAGCATTATAATGATGGGCATGATGCATTGTGATGACAGGGTTCATGGAGCATTGAGATGAAAAGGGGCATGGAGCATTGTGATTACAGGGGTCTTGAGCATTGTGATGACAAGGGCATGGAGCATTGTGATGAGAAATCCATGGAACATTCTGATGACATGTGTCATGGAGCTTTGTGATGACAAGGGCATGGAGCATTGTGATTACAGGGGTCTTGGATCATTGTGATGACAAGTGTCATGGAGCCTTGTGATTACAAGTCCGTGGAACATTGTGATGGCAGGGGTCATGGAGCATTGTGATGAGAAGGGCATGGAGCATTGTGATTACATGGGCACGGAACACTGTGATACATGGGTCATGCAGGATTTTAATGACTAGGGCATGGAGCATTGTGATGAGAAATGCATCGAGCATTGTGATGACAAGTGTCATGGAGCTTTCTGATGACAAGGGCATGGAGCAATGTGATGAGAGGGTTCATGGAGCATTGTGATGACAATGACATGGAGCATTGTGATGCCATGTGTCATGGAGCTTTGTGATGACAAGTCATGGAGCATTTTGATGACAAGGGAATGGTGCATTGTGATGAGAAGTGCAGGGAGCATTTTGATGACCGGGTCATGCAGCGATTTGATAAAAATTGTAATGGAATATTTTGATGGCATGGGTTATAGAACATTGTGATGTCAGGGTTCTTGGAGCTTTGGGATGAAAAGGGTCATGGAGCATTTTGATGACAGGGGTTATGGAACATTGTGATGTCGGGGGTCATGCAATATTGTGATGATAAAGGGATGTAGCACTGTGATAACAGGGTCATGGAACATTGTGATTCCAGGGGTGAGGGTGTATTGTGAAGACTAGTGATGGAACATTGTGATATCTATGGTGAGAGAGCATTTTGATGAGAATTTCATGGACCATTGTGATAACAAAATTTATGGAGCATTGCAATCATAATGTTGTGGACAGTTGTGATGAAATGTGCGTGGCACATTGTGATGACAATGGTCATGGAGCATAGTTCTGAGAAAGAAATGGAGCATTGTGATGACAAGGGTCCCAGAGAATGGTGAGGAAATGTTCATGGAGCATTGTGGTTACAAATGTCACAGAGCCTTGTGATGACGCAGACATGGACCATTGTGATGACACACGTTATGAAGCATTGTGATGACTGGAGTCACGGAGCATTGGGATGACAGGGGTCATGGAGCATTGTGATGACAAGTGCATGGAGCATTGTGATGACAGGGGAATCGAGCATTGGTCTGAAAAATTTCATAGATTATTGTGATGACCATGGGCATGGTGCATTGTGATGACAAGGGCATGGAGCATTGTGATGAGAAGGTCATGGAATATTGTGAAGAGAGATGTCAGGGAGTATTGTGATGACATATGTCATGGTCCATTGCGATGACAATGGCATTGAGCATTGTGATGCCAAATGTAATGGAGGATTGTGATGACAAATATAATGGAGCATTGTGATGATTAGGGCTTGCAGCATTATGATGACAAGGGCCATTGAGAATTTTCATGACAAGGTCGTGAAGCATTGTGATGACAAGATCCTGGAGCATTGTGATGACAAAGCTATGGAGCCTTGTGATGACAAGTCTCATGGAGCATACTGATGAAAATGGGCATGGAGCATTGTGCTTACAGGGGTCATGGAACATTGTGATGACAAGGGCATGGAACATTGTGAGGAGAAGACCAAGGAGCATTCTGATGGCATGCGTCAATGAGATTTGTGAAGACAAGGGCATGGAGCATTTTGATTACATGGGTCTTGGAGCATTGTGATGAAAAGGGCATGGATCATTGTGATGAAAAAGGCATGGAGCCTTGTCATGACAGAGTTCAAGGAGGATAGAGACAACAAGTGTCAGGGAGCATTTTGATGACAAGTGTATTGAGCATTGTGATGACAAAGGTCATGGAGCATTGTGATTAGAAGACCAATGATAATTGTGATGACGAGCGTCAAGGGGCATTGTGATGACAAGTGTTATGGAATATTGTGATCACAAGGGTTTGGAGCATTGTTATGACAGAGGTCATGGTGCATTTTGATTTCATTGTGATGACAATAGCATGAAGCATTATGATGATGGGCATGGTGCATTGTGATGACAGGGTTAATGGATCATTGAGATGAAAAAGGGCATGGAGCATTGTGATTACAGGGCTCGTGGAGTGTTGTGATGAGAAGGGTCATGGAGCCTTGTGATGACAAGACCATGGAATATCGTGATGGCAGGGACATGGAGCATTTTTATGAGAGGGGTAATGGAGCATTTTGATGGCAAGGGCATGGATCATTGTGATGAGAAGGCCATGTAGCATTCTGATGACATGTGTCATGGAGCATTGTGATGACAATGACATGGAGCATTGTGATGCCATGTGTCAGGGATCTTTGAGATGACAAAGGTCATGGAGCATTTTGATGGCAAGGGCGTTGTGCATTGTGATGAGAAGGGCAGGGGGAATTGTGATGACAGGTTCATGGAGCAATTTGTTGAAATTTTCATGGAACATTTTGATGACAGGTGTTATGGAACCTTGTGATGTCAGGGGTCATCGAACATTTTGATGATAAATGCATGTAGCTTTGTGATGACAGGAGTCATGGAACATTGTGATTACAGGTGGGAGGGAGTATTGTGACAAATAATGATGTAGCATTGTGATATCAGTGGTGAGAGAGCATTTTGATTAGAAGTGCATGGAGGATTATGATGACAATGTTTATGGAACATTGTGATGACAAGATTGTAGAGCACTGTGATGACAAGAGCATGGTGCATTGTGATGACATGTGTCATGGAGCACTGTGCTGACAAGCGAAAGGAGCATTGTGATGACAAGGGTCATGGAGCATTGTGCTGAGAAAGGCATAGAGCATTGTGATGACAAGGGTCAAAGAGCATTGTATGAAAAGTTCATGGGGCATTGTTGTTAAAATTGTCACAGAGACTGTTGATGACGAGGGCTTGGCCATTGTGATGACAAAGGTCATGAAGCATTGTGATGACTGGAGTCACGGAGGATTGTGATGACAGGGGTCAGGGAGCATTGTGATAACAAGGGCATGGAGCACTGTGATGACAAGGGCATGGAACATTAGTCTAATAAGTTCCATGGATTGTTGTGATGACAGTTCGAATGGTACATTGTGATGACAAGGGCATGGAGCATTGTGATGACCAGGTCATGCAGTATTGTGAAGAGTGGTGTCAGGGAGCACTGTGATGACATATGTAATGGCCCATTGTGATGACAATGGCATGGAGAATTGTGATGACCAGGTCATGCAGTATTGTGAAGAGAGGTGTCAGGGAGCATTGTGATGACATATGTAATGGCCCATTGTGATGACAATGGCATGGAGCATTGTGATGCCAAGTGTCATGGAGGATTCTGATGACAAAGGTTATGGAACATTGTGATGACAATGGCTTGGAGCATTGTGATGACATGGGACAGGGGGCATTGTGCTGACAATTGTATGGAGAATTGTGATGACAAGGGTCATGGAGCATTCTGATGACAATCTTGTGGAGTATTTTGATGACAATGGCATGGAGCATTGTGATGAAAATGGCATGGGGCATTGTGAAGAAAAAGGCATGGATCCTTTTCGTGGCAGGTTTCAAGGAGCATTCTGATGACAATGTCAGGGAGCATTGTGATGACATGTATATTGAGAATTGTGATGACAAAGGTTATGGAGCATTGTGATGAAAAGGGCATGGAGTATTGTGATGACAGGCATCATGGAGCTTTGTGATGACAAGTGTTATGGAAGATTGTGATCACAAGGTTTTGGAGCATTGTGATGACAGAGGTCATGGATCATATTGATTTCAAGGAGCATGGAGCATTGTGATGACAAGGGCATGAAGCAATGTGACCCCAAGGTTCATGGAGGATTGTGATGACAATGGAAATGGCGTATTGTGATGACAAGCGCATAGAGCATTGTAATGACAAGGTCATGTAGCATTTTGCTGACAAAGGCATGGAGCATTGTGATGACATGTGTCATGGAGCACTGTGATGACAAGCGTCATGGACCATTGTGAATACAGGGGTCATGGAGCATTGGGATGACAAGGGCATGGATCATTGTGATGACAAGGGTAATGGAGCACTGGCTGAAAATGTTCATGGAGTGTTGTGATGACATGGGTCATGGAGCATAGTGATGAGTAGGGAATGGAGCATTGTGATGACAAGAGTTCCGGATCATTGTGTTGTCAGGAGTCATGGAGTGTTTTGATGACAGTGGTCATGGATCATTGTGAAGATACTGGTCATGGAGTATTGTGATGTGTAGGTCGTGGAGCATTGAGCTGAATATGTTAATGGATTATTGTGATGACAGGGGTAATGGAGCATTGTGGTGACAAGGGAATGGAGAATGGTGATGACAATATCCTGGATCTTTGTGATGAGATGACCTTGGAGACTTGTGATGAGAAATCTCACGGAGCATTCTGATGAAAAGGGGCATGGAGCATTGTGATTACAGGGGTCTTGGAGCATTTTGATGACTAGGGCATGGAGCATTTTGATGAGAAGGCCATGGGGCATTCTGATGACATGCTTCATGGCGTTTTGTGATGACAAGCACATGGAGCATTGTGATGACAGTGATCTTGGAGCATTGTGATGAAAAGGGCATGGATCATTGTGATGAAAATGTCATGGAGCCTTGTCATGACAGGGTTCAAGGAGCATACTGACGACAAGTGTCAGGGAGCATTGTGATGACAAGTGTATTGAGCATTGTGATGACAAAGGTAATGGAGCATTGTGATGAGAATACCATGGATAATTGTGATGATGAGCGTCATGGGGATTTGTGATGATAAGTGTTATGGAACATTGTGATCTCAAGGGTTTGGAGCATTATGATGACAGAGGTCATGGAGAATTTTGATTTGATTGTGATGACAATAGCCTGAAGCATTATGATGATGGGCATGGTGCATTGTGATGACAGGGTTCATGGAGCATTGAGATGCAAAGTGGCATGGAGCATTGTGATTACAGGGGTCTTGGAACATTGTGATGTCAAGGGTCAGGGAGCCTTGTGATGACAAGGCCGTGGAACATTGTGATCGCAGGGGTCTTGGAGCATTTTTATGACAGAGGTAATGGAGCATTGTGATGAGAAGTGCATTGAGCATTGGCCCGAAAGTTTTCATGGATTATTGTGATGAGAGTGGGCATGGAGCACTGTGATGACAAGAGCACGGAACACTGTGATACATGGGTCATGGAGGATTGTGATGAAAAATGCATGGAGCATTTTGATGAGAAGGGCATCGAGCATTGTGATGACAAGTGTCATGGAGCATTGTGATGACAAGGGCATGGAGCAATGGGATGAGAGCGTTCAGGGAGCATTGTGATGACAATGACATGGAGCATTGTGATGCCAAGGGTCATGGAGCTTTGTGATGACAACGGTCATGGAGCATTTTGATGACAAGCGTGTGGTGCATTGTAATGAGAAGGAAAGGGAGCATTTTGATGACAGGTTCATGCTGCAATTTGATGAAAAGTGTCATGTAACATTTTGACGAAAGGGGTTACAGAACATTGTGATGCCATGGGTCATGGAGCTTTGGGATGAAATGTGTCATGGAGCATTGTGATGACAGTGGTTATGGAATATTGTGATGTCACGGGTCATGGAACATTGTGATTACAGGGTTGAGGGAGGATTGTGATGACTAGTGATGGAACATTGTGATATATCAGGTGAGAGAGCATTTGGATGAGAAGTGCATGGACCATTGTGATTACAAGGTTTATGGAGCATATCGATGACAAGGTTGTGGATCATTGTGATGAAAAGCGCATGGCACATTGTGATGACAAGGGCATGGAACATTGTTCTGACAAAGGCATGGAGCATTGGGATGACAAGTGTCACGGAGCATTGTGATGAAAAGTTCATGGAGCATTGTGGTTACAAAAGTCACAGAGCCTTGTGATGACGCAGGCATGGACCGTTGTGATGACAAACGTTATGAAGCATTGTGATGACTGGAGTCATGGAGCACTGTGATGTCAAAAGTAATTTAGCATTGTGATGACAATGGCTTGGAGCATTGTGATGACAAGGTTCAGGGAGCATTGTGCTGACAAGTGCATGGATAATTGTGATGAAAAAGGTCATGGAACATTCTGATGACAATCTTTTGGAGTATTTTGATGACAATGGCATGGAGCACTGTGATGGAAACAGCATGGGGCATTGTGATGAGAAAAGCATGGAGCCTTTTTGTGACAGGTTTCAAGGAGCATTCTGATGGCAAGTTTCAGGAATCATTGTAATGACAAGTGTATTAGAATTGTGATGACAAAGGTTATGGAGCATTGTGATGAAAAGGCCGTGGAGTATTGTGATGACAGGCATCATGGAGCGTTGTGATGACAAGTGTTATGGAACATTGTGATGACAAGGGTTTGGAGCATTGTGATGACAGAGGTCATGGATCATTTTGATTTCAAGGAGCATGGAGCATTGTGATGACAAGAGTATGAAGCAATGTGATCCCAAGGTTCATGGAGGATTGTGATGACAATGGTAAAGGAGTATTTTGATGACAAGCGCATAGAGCATTGTAATGACAAGGTCATGTAGCGTTTGCTGACAAAGGCATGGAGCATTGTGATGAGATGAGAGGTGTCATGGAGCACTGTGATGACAAGCGTCACGGAGCATTGTGAATACAGGGGTCATGGAGCATTGGGCTGTAAATGTTCATGGAGTATTGTGATGACAGGGGTCATTGAGCATAGTGATGACTTTGGAATGGAGCATTTTGATGACAAGAATTCCGGATCATTGTGTTTTCAGGTGTCATGGAGTGTTGAGATGACAGTGGTCATGGTGCATTGTGATGATACTGGCCATGGAGAATTGTGATGAGTAGGTCGTGGAGCATTGTGATTACAGGTGTCTTGATGCATTGTGATGAAAAGGGCATGTATCATTGTGAAGAAAAAGGCATTGAGCCTTGTCATGACAGTGTTCAAGAAGCATACTTACGACAAGTGTCAGGTAGCATTGTGATGACAAGTGTATTGAGCATTTGATGACAAAGGTCATAGAGCATTGTGATGAGAAGACCATGGATAATTGTGATGATGAGCGTCATGGGGTGTTGTGATGATAAGTCTTATGGAACACTGTGATCACAAGGGTTTGGAGCATTATGATGACGGATGTCATGGAGAATGTAGATTTCATTGTGATGACAATAGCATGAAACATTATGATGATGGGCATGGTGCATTGTGATGACTGGGTTCATGGAGCATTGAGATGAAATGGGGAATGGAGCATTGTGATTACCGGGGTCTTGGAGCATTGTGATGACTAGGGCATGGAGCATTGTGATTACAAGGGTCTTGTGGAATTGTGATGACAAGGGTCATGGAGCCTTGTGATGACATGCCGTTGAACAATGTGATGGCAGGTGTCATGGAGCATTGTTATGACAGAGGTAATGGAGCATTGTGATGAGAAGGCCATTGAGCTTTGGCCTAAAATATTTCATGGATTATTGTAATGAGAGTGGGCATGGAGCATTGGGATGACAAGGGCACGGAACACTGTGATACATGGTTCATGGAGGATTGTAATTACCAGGACATGGAGCATTGCGATGAGAAGGGCATCGAGCATTGTGATGACAAGTGTCATGGAGCTTTGTGATGACAAGGGCATGGAGCAATGTGATGAGAGTGTTCATGGAGCATTGTGATGACAATGACATGGAGCATTGTGATGCCAAGGGTCATGGAGATTTGTGATGACAAATAACAGGGAGCATTTCGATGACAATGGTGTGGTGCATTGTGATGAGAAGGGCAGGGAGCATTTTGATTACAGGTTCATGCAGCAATTTGATTAAAATATAATGGAATATTTTGAGGGCAGGGGTTATAGAACATTGTGATGTCAGGGGTCATGGAGCTTTGGGATGAAATGGGTCATGGAGCATTTTGATGACAGGGGTTATGGAACATTGTGATGTCAGGGATCATGGAACATTGTGATGATAAGGGTATGTAGCACTGTGATGACAGGGGTCATGGAACATTATGATTACAGGGGTGAGGGAGTATTGTGATGACTAGTGATGGAACATTGTCATATCTCTGGTGAGAGAGCATTTGGATTAGAAATGCATGGAGCATTGTGATTACAAGGTTTATGAAGCATAGCGATGACAAGGTTGTGGACCGATGTGATGAAAAGCACGTGGCACATTGTGATGACAAGGGTCATGGAGCATTGTTCTGACAAAGGCATGGAGCATTGTGATGACAAGGGTCACGGAGCATTGTGATGAAAAGTTCATGGAGCATTTTGGTTACAAAGGTCACAGAGCCTTGTGATGACACGGGCAAGGACCGTTTTGATGACAAACATTATGAAGCATTGTGATGACTGGAGTCACGGAGCACTGTGATGATAGGGGTCATGGAGCATTGTGATGACATGGGCATGGAGCATTGTGATGACAGGGGCATGGAGCATTGGTCTGACAAGTTTCATAGATTATTGTGATGACAGTGGACATGGTGCATTGTGATGACAAGGGTATGGATCATGGTGATGAGAAGGTCATGGAGTATTGTGAAGACAGGTGTCAGGGAGCATTGTGATGACATATGTCATGGTCCATTGCGATGATAATGGCATTGAGCATTGTGATGCCAAATGTAATGGAGGATTGGGATGACAAATAAAATGGAGCATTGTGAACACTAGGGCTTGGAGCACTATGATGACAAGGGCCATTGAGAATTTTCATGACAAGGTCGTGAAGCATTGTGATGACAAGGTCCTGGAGCATTGTGCTGAGAAATCCATGGAGACTTGTGATGACAATCTCATATAGCATACTGATCAAAAGGGGCATGGACCATTGTGATTACAGGGTTCTTGGAACATTGTGATGACAAGGGCATGGATCATTGTGAAGAGAAGGCCAAGGAGCATTCTGAGGACATGCTTCATTGAGCTTTGTGATGACAAGCGCATGGAGCATTGTGATTACAGGGGTCTTGTAGCATTGTGATGAAAAGGGCATGGAATATTGTGATGAAAAATGCTTGGAGCCTTGCCATGACAGTGTTCAAGGAGCATACAGACAACAAGTGTCATGGAGCATATTGATGACAAGTGTATTGAGCATTGTGATGACAAAGGACATGGAGCATTGTGATGAGAAGGCCATGGAGCATTCTGATGACATGTGTCATGGAGCTTAGTGATGACAAGGGCATGGAGCAATGTGATGCCAAGGGTCATGGATATTTGTGATGACAAAGGTCATGGAACATTTTGATGACAAGGGCGTTGTGCATTGTAATGAGAAGTGCAGGGAGCATTGTGATGACATGGTCACGGAGAAATTTGATGAAAAGTGTCAAGGATCATATTGATGACAGGGGTTATGGAACTTTGTGATGTCATGGGTCATCGAACATTGTGATGATAAGTGCATGTAGCATTGTGATGACAGGAGTCATGGAATATTGTGATGACAGAGGTGAGGGAGTATTGTGTCGAATAGTGAAGTAACATTGTGATATCATTGGTGAGAAAGCATTTTGATGAGAAGTGCATGGAGCATTGTGATGACAATGTTTATGGAGCATTGTGATGACAAGATTGTGGAGCACTGTGATGACAAGCGCATGGTGCATTGTGATGACATGTGTCATGGAGCATTGTGCTGACAAGCGCATGGAGCATTGTGAGGACAAGGGTCATGGAGCAATGTGCTGAGAAAGGCATAGAGCATTGTGATGACAAGGGTCAAAGAGAATTGTGATGAAAAGTTCATGGAGCATTGTGGTTAAAAAGGTCACAGAGACTGTTGATGACGAGGGCATGGACCATTGTGATGACAAAGGTCATGAAGCATTGTTATGACTGGAGTCACGGAGCACTGTGATGAGAGGGGTCATGGAGCATTGTGATGAAAAGGGGCATGGAGCATTGTGATGACAAGGGCATGTATCATTGGTCTCATAATTTTCATGGATTATTGCGATGACTGTTGGAATGGTGCATTGTGGTGACAAGGGCATGGAGCATTGTGATAAAGAGGTCATGCTGTATTGTGAAGACTGGTGTCATGGAGCATTGTGATGACAGTGTTCATGCAGCATTGTGATGACTAGGGAATGGAGCATAGTGATGACAAGAGTCCCGGATCACTGTGTTGTCAGGTGTCATGGAGTGTTGTGATGACAGTTGTCATGGTGCATTGTGATGATATTGGTCATGGAGCATTGTGATGAGAAGGTTATGGAGCATTGTGCTGATAATATTCATGGAGTATTGTGATGACAATGGTCATGGAGCATTGTGATGACAAGGGAATGGAGCATGGTGATGACAAGGTCATGTAGCATTGTGATGAGAAGTCCTTGGAGGCTTGTGATGACAAGTTTCATGGAGCATTCTGATGAAATGTGGCATGGATCATTGTGATTACAGTGGTCTTGGAGCATTGTGATGACAAGGGCATGGAGCATTCTCAGAGGCGGCCATGCAGCATTCTGATGACATGGGTCAAGGAGCTTTGTGATGACAAGGGCTTGGAGCATTGTGATTACAGGTGTCTTGGAGCATTGTGATGAAAAGGGCACGGATCATTGTGATGAAAAAGTCATGGAGACTTGTCATGACAGGGTTAATGGAGCATACTGAAGACAAGGGTCAGGGAGCATTGTGATGACAAGTGTATTGAGCATTGTGATGACAAAGGTCATGGAGCATTGTGATGAGAAGACCATGGATAATTGTGATGATGAGCGTCATGGAGTGTTGTGATGATAAGTGTTATGGAACATTGTGATCACAAGGTTTTGGAGAATTATGATGACAGAGGTCATGGAGAATATTGATTTCATTGTGATGACAATAGCCTGAAGCATTATGATGATGGGCATGGTGCATTGTGATGAGAGGGATCATGGAGCATTGAGATGAAAAGGGGTATGGAACATTGTGTTTACAGTGGTCGTGGAGCATTGTGATGACAAGGGCATGGAGCATTGGTTTAATAAGTTTCATGGATTATTGCGATGACAGTTGGAATGGCGCATTGTGATGACAAGGGCATGGAGCATTGTGATGACCAGGTCATGCAGTATTTGAAGACAGGTGTCAGGGAGCATTGTGATGACATATGTAATGGCCCAATGTGATGACGATGGCATGGAGCATTGTGATGCCAAGTGTCATGGAGGATTCTGATGACAAAGTTAATAGAACATTGTGATGACAATGGCTTGGAGCATTGCGGTGACAAGGGTCAAGGAGCATTGTGTTGACAAGTGCATAGAGAATTGTGATGACAAGGGTCATGGAGCATTCTGGTGACAAGCTTGTGGAGTATTTTGATAACAATGGCATGGAGCATTGTGATGAAAACAGCATGGGGCATTGTGATGAAAAAGGCATGGAGCCTTGTGATGAAAGGTCTCATGGAGCATACTGATGAAAAGGGGCATGGAGCATTCTCATTACAGGGGTCTTGGAACATTGTGATAGCAAGGGCATGGAGCACGGTGATGACAAGGGCATGGAGCATTGGTCTAATAAGTTTCATGGATTATTGTGATGACAGTTGGAATGGCGCATTGTGATGACAGTGGTCATGGAGCATTGTGATGATACTGCTCATGGAGCATTGTGATAAGACCGTCATGGAGCATTGGGTTGAAAATGTTCATAGATTATTGTGATGACAGGTGTCAAGGAGCATTGTGATGACAAGGGAATGGAGCATGGTGATGACAAGGTCCTGGAGCATTGTGATGAGATGACGATGGAGACTTGTGATGACAAGTCTCATGGAGCATTCTGACGAAAAGGGGCAAGGTGCTTTTTGATTACAGGGGTTTGGAGCACTGTGATGACAAGGGCATGGAGAATTGTGAGGAGAAGGCCATGGAACATTCTGATGGCATGTGTCATGGAGCTTTGTGATGACAAGGGCATGGAGCATTGTGATTACAGGGGTCTTGGAGCATTGTGATGACAAGGGTCATGTAGCCTTTTGATGACAAGGCCGTGGAACATTGTGATGGCAGCGGTCATGGAGCATAGTTATGACAGAAGTAATGGAGCATTGTAATCAGAATGGCATTGAGCATTGGTCTGAAATGTTTCATGGATTATTGTGATGAGAGTGGGCATGGAGCATTGTGATGACAAGGGCACGGTACACTGTGATACATGGGTCCTGGTGGATTGTAATGACCAGGGCGTGGAGCATTGTGATGAGAAGGGCATCGAGCATTGTGATGACAAGTGTCATGGAGCTTTGTTATGACAAGGGCATGGAGCAATGTGATGAGAGGGTTCATGGAGCATTGTGATGACAATGACATGGAGCATTGTGATGCCAAGGGTCATGGAGCTTTGTGATATCAAATGTCATGGAGCATTTTGATGACAAGTGTGTGGTGCATTGTGATGAGAAGGGCAGGGAGCATATTGATGACAGGGTCATGCAGCAATTTGATGAAAAGTGTAATGGAACATTTTGATGACAGGGGTTATAGAACATTGTGATGCCAGGGATCATGGAGCTTTGGGATGAAAAGGGTCATGGAGCATTTTGATGACAGGGGTTATGGAACATTATGATGACTGGAGTCACGGAGCATTGTGATGACAGGGGTCATGGAGCATTGTGATAACAAGGGCATGGAGCATTGTGATGACAGGGGAATGGAGCATTGGTCTGACACGTTTCATAGATTTATGTGATGACAGTGGACATGGTGCATTGTGATGACAAGGGCATGGAGCATTTTGATGACAAGAGTCCCGGATCATTGTGTTGTCAGATGTTATGGGTGGTTGTGATGACAGTGGTCATGGAGCATTGTGATGATATTGGTCATGGAGCATTGTGATGAGAAGGTCATGGTGCATTGGGCTGAAAATGTTAATGGATTATTGTAATGACAGTGGTCATGGAGCATTGTGATGACAAGGGAATAGAGCATGGTGATGACAATGTCCTGGAGCATTGTTATGAGATGACCATGGAGACTTGTGATGACAAGTCTAATGGAGCATTCTAATGAAAAGGGGCATGGAGCATTGTGATTACAGTGGACTTGGAGCATTGTGATGACAAGGGCATGGAGCATTTTGAGGAGAAGGCCATGGAGAATTCTGATGACATGCGTCATGGAGCTTTGTGCTGACAAGGCCATGGGGCATTGTGATTATAGGGGTCTTGGAGCATTGTGATGAAAAAGCATGGATCATTGTGATGTAAAAGGCATGGAGCCTTGTCATCACAGGGTTCAAGGAGCATACTGACGACAGGTGTCAGGGAGTATTGTGATGACAAGTGTATTGAGCATTGTGATGACAATGATCATGGAGCATTGTGATGAGAAGACCATGGATAACTGTGATGATGATCGTCATGGGGTGTTGTGATGATAAGTGTTATGGAACATTGTGATCACAAGGGTTTGGAGCATTATGATGAAGAGGTCATGGAGAATTTTGATTTCATTGTAGTGACAATAGCCTGAAGCATTATGATGATGGGCATGGTGCTTTGTGATGACAGGGTTCATGGAGCATTGAGATGAAAAGGGGCATGGATCATAGTGATTACAGGGGTCTTGGAGCATTGTGATGACAAGGGCATGGAGCATTGTGATGAGAAGGCCATGGAACCTTCTGATACATGCGTCATGGAGCTTTGTTATTACAAGTGCATGGAGAATTTTGATTATAAGTTTCTTGGAGCATTTTGATGACAAGGGTCATGGAGCCTTGTGATGACAAGGCCGTGGAACATTGTGATGGCAGTGGTCATGGTGCATTGTTATGACAGAGGTAATGGAACATAGTGATGAGAAGGGCATTGAGCATTGGTTTGTAATATTTCATAGATTATTGTGATAAGAGTGGGCTGGAGCATTTTGATGACAAGGGCACGGAACACTGTGATACATGGGTCATGGAGGATTGTAATGGCAAGGGCATGGAGCAATGTGATGAGAGGGTACATGGAGCATTGTGATGACAATGCCATGGAGCATTGTGAGGAAAAGGCCATGGAGCATTCTGATGACATGCCTCATGGAGCTTTTTGATGACAAGGGCATGGAGCATTGTGATTACAGGGGTCTTGGAGCATTGTGATGAAAAGGGCATGGATCATGGTGATGAAAACAGCATGGAGCCTTGTCATGACAGGGTTCAAGGAGCATACTGACGACATGTGTCAGGGAGCATTGTGAAGACAAGTGTATTGAGCATTGTGATGACAAAGATCAGGGAGCATTGTGATCAGAAGACCAAGGATAATTGTGATGATGATCGTCATGGGGTGTTGTGATGATAAATGTTATGGAACATTGTGATCACAAGGGTTTGGAGCATTATGATGACAGAGGTCATGGAGACTTCTGATTTCATTGTAATAACAATAGCCTGAAGCATTATGATGATGGGCATGGTGCATTGTGATGACAGGGTTCATGGAGCATTGAGATGAAAAGGGGCATAGAGCATTGTGATTACAGAGGTCTTATAGCATTGTGATGACAAGCGCATAGAGCATTGTATTGACAAGATCATGGAGAATTCTGCAGACAAAGGCATCGAGCATTGTGATGACAAGTGTCATGGAGCTTTGTGATGACAAGGGCATTGAGCAATGTAATGAGAGGTTTCATGGAGCATTGTGATGACAATGACATTGAGCACTGTGATGTCAAGGTTCATGGAGATTTGTGATGACAAGTCATGGAGCATTTTGATGACAAGGGCATGGTGCACTGTGATGTGAAGGGCAGGGAGCATTTTGATGACCTGGTCATGCAGCAATTTGATGAAAAGTGTAATAGAACATTTTGATGGCATGGTTTATAGAACATTGTGATGTCAGGGGTCTTGGAGCTTTGCGATGAAAAGGGTCATGGAGCATTTTGATGACGGGGTTATGGAATATTGTGATGTCAGTGGTCATGGAACATTGTGATAATAAGGGGATGTAGCACTGTGATGACAGTGTCATGGAACATTGTGATTACAGGTGTGAGGGAGTATTGTGATGACTAGTGAAGGAACACTGTGATATCTCTGGTGAGAGAGCATTTTGATGAGAAGTGCATGGATCATTGTGATTAAAAGGTTTATGGAGCATTGCAATGACAAGTTTGTGGACCGTTGTGATGAAATATGTGTGGCACATTGTAATGACAATGGTCATGGAGCATTGTTCTCACAAAGACATGGAGCATTGTGATGACAAGGGTCACAGAGAATTGTGATGAAATGTTCATGGAGCATTGTGGTTACAAAGGTCACAGAGCCTTGTGATGACGCGGGCATGGACCTTTGTGATGACAAACGTTATGAATCATTGTGATGAGTGGGGTCATGGAGCATTGTGATGACAAGGGCATGGAGCATTGTGAGGACAAGGGCATGGAGCATTGTGATGACAGGGGCATGGAGCATTTGTCTGACAAGTTTCATAGATTATTGTGATGACAGTGGGCATGGTGCATTGTGATGACAATGGCATGGATCATTGTGATGAGAAGGTCATGGAGTATTGTGAAGACAGGTGTCAGGGAGCATTGTGATGATATATGTCATGGTCCATTGCGATGACAATGGCATGGGGCATTGTGATGCCAAATGTAATGGAGGATTGTGATGACAAATATAAAGGAGCATTGTGATGACTAGGGCTTGGAGCATTATGATGAAAAGGGCCCTTGAGAATTTTCATGACAATGTCGTGAAGCATTGTGATGACAAGGTCCTGGAGCACTATGATGACAAAACCATGGAGCCTTGTGATGACAAGTCTCATGGAGCATATTGATGAAAAGGGACATGAAGCATTGTGATTACAGGGGTCTTGGAACATTGTGATGACAAGGGCATGGAGAATTGTGAGCAGAAGACCAAGGAGCATTCTGATGGCATGCGTCATTGAGCTTTGTGATGACAAGGGCATGGAGCATTGTGATTACATGGGTCTTGGAGCATTTTGATGAAAAGGGCATGGATCATTGTGATGAAAAAGGCATGGAGCCTTGTCATGACAGGGTTCAAGGAGCATAAAGACAACAAGTGTCAGGGAGCATTTTGATGACAAGTGTATTGAGCATTGTGATGACAAAGGTCATGGAACATTGTGATGAGAAGACCATGGATAATTGTGATGACGAGCGTCATGTGAAATTGTGATGACAAGTCTTATGGAATATTGTGATCTCAAGGTTTTGGAGCATTGTTATGACAGAGGTCATGAAGCATCTTGATTTCATTGTGATGACAATAGCATGAAGCACTATGATGATGGGCATGGTGCTTAGTGATGACAGGGTTCATGGATCATTGAGATGAAAAAGGGCATAGAGCATTGTGATTACAGGGTTCTTGGAGCATTGTGATGAGAAGGTTCATGGAGCCTTGTGAAGACAAGGCCATGGAACATCGTGATGGCAGGGGTAATGGTGCATTGTTATGACAGTGGTAATGGAGCATTGTGATGGCAAGGACATGGATCATTGTGATGAGAAGGCCATGGAGTATTCTGATGACAAGTGTCATGGAGCTTTGTGATGACAAGGACATGGAGCAATGTGATGAGAGCGTACATGGAGCATTGTGATGACAATGACATGGAGCATTGTGATGCCAAGGGGCATGGATCTTTGTGATGACAAAGGTCATGGAGCATTTTGATGGCAAGGGCGTTGTGCATTGTGATGAGAAGGGCAGGGAGCATTGTGATGACATGGTCATGGAGCAATTGGATGAAATGTGTCATGGAATATTTTGATGAGAGGTGTTATGGAACATTGTGATGTCAGGGGTCATCGAACATTATGATAATAAGTGCATGTAGCATTGTGATGACAGGAGTCATGGAACATTGTGATGACATGGGTGAGGGAGTATTGTGACAAATAGTGATGTCGCATTGTGATATCAGTGGTGAGAGAACATTTTGATGAGAAGTGCATGGAGCATTGTGATGAAAAATTGTGGAGCACTGTGATGACAAGCGCATGGTGCATTGTGATGATCTCTGTCATGGAGCATTGTGCTGACAAGCGCATGGAGCATTGTGATGACAAGGGTCATGGAGCATTGTGCTGAGAAAGGCATAGAGCATTTTGATGACAAGGGTCAAAGAGCATTGTGATGAAAAATCTTGGAGATTTGTGGTTAAAAAGTCACAGAGACTGTTGATGATGAGGACATGGACCATGTTGATGACAAAAGTCATGAAGCAATGTTATGACTGCCGTCACGGAGCATTGTGATGACAGTGGTCATGGAGCATTGTGATAACAAGGGAATGGAGCATTGTGATGACAAGGGCATGGAACATTGGTCAAATAAGTTTCATGAATTATTGCGATGACAGTGGGAATGGCACATTGTGATGAAAGGGCCATGGAGCATTGTGATGACCAGGTCATGCAGTATTGTGAAGACAGGTGTCATCGAACATTGTGATGACATATGTCATGGCCCATTGTGATGACAATGGCATGGAGCATTGTGATGCCAAGTGTCATGGAGGATTCTGATGACAAAGGTAATGGAGTATTGTGATGACAATGGCTTGGAGCATTGTGATAACAAGTGTCAGGGAGCATTGTGCAGACAAGTGCATGGACATTTGTGATTACAAGGGTCATGGAGCATTCTGATGGCAAACTTGTGGAGTATTTTGATGACAATGGCATGGAGCATTGTGATTTAAATGCCATGGGACATTGTGATGAAAAAGGCATGGAGCCTTTTCGTGACAGGGTTCAAGGAGCATTCTGACGACAAGTGTCAGGGAGCATTGTGATGACAAGTGTATTGCGAATTGTGATGGCAAAGGTCATGGAGAATTGTGATGAAAAGGGCATGGAGTATTGTGATGACAGGCATCATGGAGCGTTGTGATGACAAGTGTTATGGAACACTGTGATCACAAGGGCTTGGAGCATTGTGATGACAGAGGTCATGGATCATTTTGATTTCAAAGAGCATGGAACATTGTGATGACAAGAGAATGAAGCAATGTGATCCCAAGGTTATTGGAGGATTGTGATGACAATGGTAATGGAATATTTTGATGACAATCACATAGAGCATTGTAATGACTAGGTCATGTAGCATTTTGCTGCAAAGGCATGGAGCATTGTGATGACAGGTGTCATGGAGCACTGTGATGACAAGCGTCATGGAGCATTGTGAATACAGGGGTTATGGCGCATTGGGATGACAAGGGCGATGATCATTGTGATGACAAGTGTCATTGAGCATTGTGATGAGTAGGGAATGGAGCATTGTGATGACAAGAGTCCCAGATCATTGTGTAGTCAGGTGTCATGGAGTGTTGTGATGACAGTGGTCATGGAGAATTGTGATGATATTGGTCATGGAGCTTTGCGATGACAAGGGAATGGAGCATGGTGATGACAAAGTCCTGGAGCATTGTGATGAGAAGACCATGGAGACTTTTGTTGAGAAGTCTCATGGAGCATTCTGTTGAAAAGGGGCATGGACCATTGTGATTATAGTGTTATTGGAGCATTGTGATGACAAGGGCATGGATCATGGTGATGAGAAGGCCATAGAGCATTCTGATGACATGTGTCATGGAGCTTTGTGATGACAAGGGCATGGAGCATTGTGATTACAGGGGTCTTGGAGCATTGTTATGAAAAGGGCATGGATCATTGTGATGAAAAAGGCATGGAGTCTTGTCATGACAGGGTTCAAGGAGCATACTGACGACAAGTGTCAGGGATCATTGTGATGACAAGTGTATTGAGCATTGTGATGACAAAGATCATGGAACATTGTGATGAGAAGACCATGGATAATTGTGATGACGAGCGTCATGGGGCATTGTCATGACAAGTGTCATGGAGCCTTGTGATGACAAAGCCGTGGATCATTGTGATGGCAGGGTTCATGAAGCACTGTTATGACAGGTGTAATGGAGCATTTTGATGACAAGGGCATGGAGCATTGCGATGACAGGGGTATGGAGCATTGTTATGACAGGGGCATGGAGCATTGGTCTGACAATTTTCATAGATTATTGTGATGACAGTGGACATAGTACAGTGTGATGACAAGGGCATGGTGTATTGTGAGGACAAGGGCATGGAGTATTTTGAAGACAGGTGCCAGGGAGCATTGTTATCACATAGGTCATGGTCCATTGCGATGACAATAGCAGGGAGTATTGTGATGCCAAATGTAATGGAGGATTGTGATGACAAATATAAAGGAGCATTGTGATGACTAGGGCTTGGAGCATTATGATGACAAGGGCCATTGAGAATTTTCATGACAACGTCGTGAAGCATTGTGATGACAATGTCCTGGAGCATTGTGATGAGAAAACCATGGAGCCTTGTGATGACAAGTCTCATGGAGCATACTAATGAAAAGGGGCACGGAGCATTGTGATTACACGGGTCTTGGCACATTTTGATGACAAGGGCATGGATCATTGTGAGCAGAAAGCCAAGGAGCATTCTGATGACATGTGTCATTGAGCTTTGTGATGACAAGTGCATGGAGCATTGTGATTACAGGGGTCTTGGAGCATTGTGATGAAAAGGCATGGATCGTTGTGATGAAAAATGCATGGAGGCTTGTCATGACAGGGTTCAAGGAGCATACAGACAACAAGTGTCAGGGAGCATTTTGATGACAAGTGTATTGAGGATTGTGATGACAAAAGTCATGGAGCATTGTGATGAGAAACCATGGATAATTGTGATGACGAGCATCATCGGGCATTGTGATGACAAGTGTTATGGAATATTGTGATCACAAGGGTTTGGAACATTGTTATGACAGAGGTCATGGAGCATTTTGATTTCATTGTGATGACAATAGCATGAAGCATGATGATGGGCATTGTGCATTGTGATGACAGGGTTCATGGATCATTGAGATGAAAAGGGGCATAGTGCATTGTGATTACAGGGGTCTTGGAACATTGTGATGAGAAGGGTCATGGAGCCTTGTGATGACAAGGCCATGGAACATCGTGATGGCAGGGGTCATGGAGCATTGTTATGACAGGTTTAATGGAGCACGGTGATTGTAAGGGCATGGAGAATTGTGATGAGAAGGCCATGGATCATTCTGATGACATGTGTCATGGAGCTTTATGAAAACAAGTGCATGGAGCAATGTGATGAGAGCGTTCATGGAGCAGTGTGATGACAATGACATGGAACATTGTGATGCCAAGGGTCCTGGATATTTGTGACGACAAAGGTCAGGGAGCATTTTGATGGCAAGGGCGCTGTGCATTTTGATGACAAGGGCAGGGATCATTGTGATGACAGGGTCATGGAGCAATTTAATGAAAAGTGTCATGGAACATTTTGATGACAGGTGTTATGGAACATTGTGATGTCAGGGGTCATGGAGCATTTTGATGAAAAGGGTCATGGAGCATTTTGATGACAGGTGTTATGGAACATTGTGATGTCATGGGTCATCGTACATTGTGATGATAAGTGCACGTAGCATTGTGATGACAGGAGTCATGGAAAATTGTGATGACAGGGGTGAGGGAGTATTGTGACAAATAGTGATGTAACATTGTGATATCAGTGGTGAGAGAGCATTTTGATGAGAAGTGCATGGAGCATTGTGATGACAAGCTTTATGGAGCACTGTGATGACAAGATGGTGGAGCACTGTGATGACAAGCGCATGGTGCATTGTGATGACATGTGTCATGGAGCATTGTGCTGACAAGCGCCTGGAGCATTGTGATGACAAGGGTCATGGAGCATTGTGCTGAGAAAGGCAGAGAGCATTTTGATGACAAGGGTCAAAGAACATTGAGATGAAAAGTTCATGAAGCATTGTGGTTAAAATGGTCACAGAGACTGTTGATGACGAGGGCATGGACCATTGTGATCACAAAGGTCATGAAGCATTGTGATGACTGGAGTCACGGAGCATTGTGATGACAGGGGTCATGGAGCATTGTGACAACAATGGCATGGAGCATTGTGATCACAAGGGCATGGAACACTGGTCTAATAAGTTTCATGAATTATTGCGATGAGAGTTGGAATGGCGCATTGTGATGACAAGGGCATGGAGCATTGTGATGACCAGGTCATGCAGTATTGTGAAGACTGGTGTCAGGGAGCATTGTGATGACATATGTAATGGTCCATTGTGATGACAATGGCATGGAGCATTGTGATGCCAAGTGTCATGGAGGATTCTGATGACAAAGGTAATGGAGCATTGTGATGACAATCGTTGGAGCATTCTGATGACAAGGGACAGGGAGCATTGTGCTGACAAGTGCATGGAGATTTGTGATGACAAGGGTCATGGAGCATTCTGATGACAAGCTTGTGGAGTATTCTGATGACAATGCAATGGAGCATTGTGATGTAAACGGCATGGGGCATTGTGATGAAAAGGCATGGAGCCTTTTCGTGACAGGGTTCAAGGAGCATTCTGACGACAAGTGTCACGGAGCATTGTGATGACAAGTGTATTGAGCATTGTGATGACAAAGGTCATGGAGCATTGTGATGAAAAGAGCATGGAGTATTGTGATGACAGGCGTCATGGAGCGTTGTGATGACAAGTGTTATGGAACATTGTGATCACAAGAGTTTGGAGCACTGTGATGACAGAGGTCATGGATCATTTTGATTTCAAGGAGCATGGAGCATTGTGATGACAAGGGCATAAAGCAATGTGATCCGAAGGTTCATGGAGGATTGTGATGACAATGGAAATGGAGTATTGTGATGACAAGCACATAGAGCATTGTAATGACAAGGTTATGTAGCATTTTGTTGACAAAGGCATGGAGCATTGTGATGACAGGTGTCATGGAGCACTGTGATGACAAGCGTCACAGATCATTGTGTATACAGGGTTTTTGGAGCATTGGGATGACAAGGGCATGGATCATTGTGATGACAAGTGTCATGGAGCATTGTGATGACTAGGGAATGGAGCATTGTGATGACAAGAGTCTCGGATCATTGTGTTGTCAGGTGTCATGGAGTGTTGTGATGACAGTGGTCATGGAGAATTGTGATGATATTGGTCATGGTGCATTGCGATGACAAGGGAATGGAGCATGGTGATGACAAAGTCCTGGAGCATTTTGATAAGAAGACCATGGAGACTTTTGATGAGAAGTCTCATGGAGCATTCTGTTGAAAAGGGGCATGGAGCATTGTGATTACAGGGGTCTTGGAGCATTGTGATGACAAGGGCATGAATCATGGTGATGAGAAGTCCTTGGAGCATTCTGATGACATGCGTCACGGAGCTTTGTGATGACAAGGGTAGGAAACATTGTGTTTACAGGGATCTTGGAGCATTGTGATGAAAAGGGCATGTATTATTGTGATGAAAAAGGCATGGAGCCTTGTCATGACAGGGTTCAAGGAGCATACTGACAACAACTGTCATGGAGCATTGTGATGACAAGTGTTTTGAGCATTGTGATGACAAAGATCATGGAACATTGTGATGAGAAGTCCATGGATAATTGTGATGATGAGCGTCATGGGGCATTGTGATGACAAGTTTCATGGAGCCTTGTGATGACAAGGCCGTGTAACATTTTGACGGCAGGGGTCATGGAGCAATGTTATGACAGGGGTAATGGAGCATTCTGATGAAAAGGGCATGGAACATTGGTCTGAAATATTTCATGGAGTATTGTGATGAGAGTGGCCTGGTGCATTGTGATGACAAGGGCACGGAACACTGTGATACATGGGTCATGGGTCAAGGAGCTTTGTGATGAAAAATCATAGAGCATTGTGATGACAAGTGCATGGAGCATTGTGATGACAGGGACATAGAACATTGTTATGACCGGAGCATGGAGCATTGGTCTGACAAGTTTCATAGATTATTGTGATGACAGTGGACATAGTGCATGGTGATGACAATGGCATGGAGCATTGTGAAGAGAAGCTCATGGAGTATTGTGAAGACAGGTGTCAGGGAGCATTGGGATGACATATGTCATGGTCCATTTCGATGACAATGGCAGGGAGTTATGTGATGCCCAATGTAATGGAGGATTGTGATGACAAATATATAATGGAGCATTGTGATGACTAGGGCTTAGAGCATTATGATGACAAGGGCCATTGAGAATTTTCATGACAAAGTCGTGAAGCATTGTGATGACAAGATCCTGGAGCATTGTGATGAGAGAAACATGAGGCTTTGTGATGACAAGTCTCATGGAGCATACTGATGAAAAAGGGCATGGAGCATTGTGATTACAGGGGTCTTGCCACATTGTGATGACAAGGGCATGGAGCATTGTGAGCAGAAGGCCAAGGAGCATTCTGATGACATGTGTCATTGAGCTTTGTGATGACAAGGGCATGGAGCATTGTGATGACCAGGGCATGGAGCATTGTGAGCAGAAGGCCAAGGAGCATTCTGATGACATGTGTCATTGAGCTTTGTGATGACAAAGGCATGGAGCATTGTGATTACAGTGGTCTTGAAGCATTGTGATGAGAAGGGCATGGATCATTGTGATGAAAAAGGCATGGAGCCTTGTCATTACAGGTTTCAAGGAGCTTACATAAAACAAGTGTCAGGGAGAATTTTGAAGACAAGTGTATTGAGCATTGTGATGACAAAGGTCATGGAACATTCTGATGAGAAGACCATGGATAACTGTGATGACGATCGTCATGGGTCATTGTGATGACAAGTGTTATAGAATATTGTGATCACAAGGGTTTTGAGCATTGTTATGACAGAGGTCATGGAGCATTTTGATTTCATTGTGATGACAATAGCATGAAGCATTATGATGATGGGCATGGTGCATTGTGATGACAGGATTCATGGATCATTGAAATGAAAAGGGGCATAGAGCATTGTGATTACAGGGTTCTTGGAGCATTGTGATGAGAAGGGTGATCGAGCCTTGTGATGACATGGCCATGGAATATCGTGATGACAGGGGTCATGGAGCATTGTTATGAGAGGGGTCATGGAGCATTGTGATGGCAAGCGCATGGAACATTGTGATGAGAAGGCCATGGAGCATTCTGATGACATGTGTCATGGAGCTTTGTGAAGATAAGTGCATGGAGCAATGTGATGAGAGTGTTCATGGAGCATTGTGATGAAAATGACATGGAGCATTGTGATGAGAAGGCCATGAAGCATTCTGATGACATGCGTCATGGAGCTTTGTGATGACAAGGGCATGGAGCATTGTGATTTCAGGGATCTTGGAGCTTTGTGATGAAAAGGGCATGGATTATTTTGATGACAAAGGCATGGAGCCTTGTCATGACAGGGTTCAAGGAGCATACTGATGACAAGAGTCAGGGAGCATTTTGATGACAAGTGTATTGAGCATTGTGATGACAAATATCATGGAGCATTGTGATGAGAAGGCCATGGATAATTGTGATGATGAGCGTCATGGGGTGTTGTGATGATAAGTGTTATGGAATATTGTGATCACAAGGGTTTGGAGCATTATGATGACAGAGGTCATGGAGAATATTGATTTCATTGTGATGACAATAGCCTGAAGCATTATGTTGATGGGCATGGTGCATTGTGATGACAGGGTTCATGGAGCATTGAGATGAAAAGGGGCATGGAGCATTGTGTTTACAGGGGTCTTGGAGCATTGTGATGACAAGGTCATGGAGCATTGTGATGAGAAGGCCATGGAACATTCTGATGACATGCATCATGGAGCTTTGTGATGACAAGGGCATGGAGCATTGTGATTACAGGGGCCTTCAGCATTGTGATGACAAGTGTCATGGAGCCTTGTGATTACTAGGCCGTGGAACATTGTGATGGCAGGTGTCATGGTGCATGGTTATGACAGAGGTAATGGAGCATTGTGATGAGAATGGCATGGAACATTGGTCTGAAATGTTTCATGGATTATTGTGATGAGAGTGGGCATGGAGCATTGTGATGACAAGGGTACGGAACACTATGATACATGGGTCATGCGGGATTGTAATGACAAGTGCCTGGAGCATTGTGATGAGAAGGGCATCGAGCATTGTGATGACAAGTGTCATGGAGCTTTGTGATGACAAGGGCATTGAGCAATGTTATGAGAGGGTTCATGGAGCATTGTGATGACAATTACATGGAGCATTGTGATGCCAAGGGACATGGAGCTTTGTGATGACAAGTCATGGAGCATTTTGATGACAAGGGCATGGTGCATTGTGATGAGAAGGGAAGGGAGCATTTTGATGACCGTGTCATGCAGCATATTGATGAAAAGTGTAATGGAACATTTTTATGGCAGGGGTTATAGAACATTGTGATGTCAGGGGTCTTGGAGCTTTGGGATGAAAAGGGTCATGGAGCATTTTGATGACAGGGGTTATGGAACATTGTGATGTCGGGGGTCATGCAATATTGTGATGATAAAGGGATGTAGCATTGTGATGACAGGGTCATGGAACATTGTGATTCCAGGGGTGAGTGTGTATTGTGATGACTAGTGTTGGAACATTGTGATATCTATGGTGAGAGAGCATTTTGATAAGAATTTCATGGACCATTGTGATAACAAAATTTATGGAGCATTGCAATCATAAGGTTGTGGACAGTTGTGATGAAATGTGCGTGGCACATTGTGATGACAATGATCATGGAGCATTGTTCTGACAAAGAATTGGAGCATTGTGATGACAAGGGTCACAGAGAATTGTGATGAAATGTTCATGGAGCATTGTGGTTACAAAGGTCACAGAGCCTTGTGATGACGCAGGCAGGGACCATTGTGATGACAAACGTTATGAAGTATTGTGATGACTGGGGTCATGGAGCATTGGGATGACAGGGGTCATGGAGCATTGTGAGGACAAGGGCATGGAGCATTGTGATGACAGGGGCATGGAGCATTGGTCTGACAAGTTTCATAGATTATTGTGATGACAGTGGGCATGGTGCATTGTGAGAACAAGGGCATGGATCATTGTGATGAGAAGGTCATGGAGTATTGTGGAGACAGGTGTCTGGGAGCATTGTGATGACATATGTCATGGTCCATTGCGATGACAATGGCATGGAGCATTGTGATGCCAAATGTAATGGAGGATTGTGATGACAAATATAATGGAGCATTGTGATGACTAGGGCTTGGAGCATTATGATGACAAGGGCCATTGAATATTTTCATGACAAGGTCGTGAAGAATTGTGATGACAAGGTCATGTAGCATTTTGCTGACAAAGGCATGGAGCATTGTGATGACAGGTGTCATGGAGCACTGTGATGAAAAGCATCACGGAGCATTGTGAATACAAGGGTCATGGAGCATTGGGATGACAAGGGCATGGATCATTGTGATGAAAAGGGTCATGGAGCATTTGGCTGAAAATGTTCATGGATTATTGGAATGACAGGGGTCATGGATCACTATGATTACAGGGGACTTGGAGCATTGTGATTACAAGAGTCCCGGATCACTGTGTTGTCAGGTGCCATGGAGTGTTGTGATGACAGTGGTCATGGAGCATTGTGATGATATGGGTCATGGAGCATTGTGATGAGAATGTCATGGAGCATTTGGCTGAATATATTCATAGAGTATTGTGATGACAGGGGTCATGGAGAATTGTGATGACAAGGGAATGGAGCATGGTGATGACAAAGTCCTGGAGCATTGTGATGAGAAGACCATGGAGACTTTTGATGAGAAGTCTCATGGAGCATTCTGATGAAAAGGGGCATGGAGCATTGTGATTACATGGGTCTTGGAGCATTGTGATGACAAGTGCATGGAGCATGGTGATGACAATGTCCTGGAGCATTGTGATGAGACGACCATGGAGAATTGTGATGACAAGCCTCATGGAGCATTCTGATGAAAAGGTGCATGGATCACTGTGACTACAGGGGTCTTGGGGCATTGTGATGACAAGGGCATGGAGCATTGTGAGGAGAAGGCCATGGAACATTCTGATGAAATGTGTCTTGGAGCATTGTGATGACAAGGGTCATGGAGCCTTGTGATGACAAGGCTGTGGAACCTTGTGATGGCACGGGTCATGGAGCATTGTTATGACAGAGGTAATGGAGCATTGTGATGAGAAGGGCATTGAGCATTGGTCTGAAATATTTCATGGATTATTGTGATGAGATTGGATATGGAGCATTGTGATGAGAAGGGCACGGAACACTGTGATACTTGGGTCATGTACGATTGTAATGTCAAGGGCATGGAGCACTGTGATGAGAAGGGCATCGAGCATTGTGATGACAAGTGTCATAGAGCTTTGTGATGACAAGGGCATGGAGCAATGTGATGAGAGGGTTCATGGAGCATCGTGATGACAATGACATGGAGCATTGTGATGCCAACGGTCATGGAGTTTGTGATGACATAGTTCATGGAGCATTTTGAAGACAAGTGTGTGGTGCATTGTGATGAGAATTGCAGGGAGCATTTTGATGACAGGGTCATGCAGCAATTTGATGAAAAGTGTAATGGAATATTTTGATGACAGGGGTTATAGAACATTGTGATGCCAGGGTTCATGGAGCTTTGGGATGAAAAGTGTCATGGAGCACTTTGATGACAGGGGTTATGGAACATTGTGATGTCAGGGGTCATGGAACATTGTGCTGATAAGGGGATATAGCATTGTGATGATAGGGGTCATGGAACATTGTGATAACAGGGGTGAGCGAGGATTGTGATGACTAGTGATGGAACATTGAGATATCTCATGAGAGAGAGCATATGGATGAGAAGTGCATGGAGCATTGTGATTACAAGGTTCATGGAGCATAGCGATGACAAGGTTGTGGATCATTGTGATGAAAAGCGCATGGTACATTGTGATGACAAGGGTCCTGGAGCATTGTACTGACACAGGCATGGAGCATTGTGATGACAAGGATCACGGAGCATTGTGATGAAAAGTTCATGGAGCATTGTGGTTACAATGGTCACAGAGCCTTGTGATGATGTGGGCATGGACCCTTGTCATGGCAAACGTTATGAAGCATTGTGATGACTGGAGTCACGGAACATTGTGATGACAGGGGTCATGGAGCATTGTGATGAAAAGGGCATGTAGCATTGTGATGATAGGGGCATGGAGCATTGGTCTGACAAGTTTCATAGATTATTGTGATGACAGTGGACATCGTGCATTGTGATGACAAGGGCATGGAGCATTGTGAAGACAAGGGAATGAAGTATTGTGAAGACAGGTGTCAGGGAGCATTGTGATGACATATGCCATGGTCCATTGCGATGACAATGGCATGGAGCATTGTGATGCCAAATGTAATGGAGGATGTGATGACAAATATAATGGAGCATTGTGATGACTAGGGCTTGGAGCATTATGATGACAAGGGCCATTGAGAATTTTCATGACAATGTCGTGAAGCATTGTGATGACAAGGTTCTTGAGCATTGTGATGAGAAAACCATGGAGCCTTGTGATGACAAGTCTCATGGGGCATACTGATTAAAAGGGGTATGGAGCATTCTGATTACAGGGGTGTTGGAACTTTGTTATAACAAGGGCATGGAGCATTGTGATGACAAGGGCATGGAACATTGGTCTAATAAGTTTCATGGATTATTGTGATGACAGTAGGAATGGCGCATTGTGATGACAAGGGCATGGAGCATTGTGATGACCAGGTCATTCAGTATTGTGAAGAGAGGTATCAGGGAGCTATGTGATGACATTTGTAAGGGCCCATTGTGATGACAATGGCATGGAGCATTGTGATGCCAAGTGTCATGGAGGATTCTGATCACAAAGGTAATGGAGCATTGTGATGACAATGGCTTGGAGCATTGTGATGACCAGGTCATGCAGTATTGTGAAGAGAGTTATCAGGGAGCATTGTGATGACATATGTAATGGCCCATTGTGATGACAATGGCATGGAGCATTGTGATGCCAAGTGTCATGGAGGATTTTGGTGACAAAGGTAATGGAGCATTGTGATGACAATGGCTTGGAGCATTGTGATGACAAGGGTCAGGGAGCATTGTGCTGACAAGTGCATGGAGCATTGGGAGGAGGAGGCCATGGAGCATACTGATGACATGCGTCATGGAGCTTTGTGATGACAAGGGCATGGAGCATTGTGATTACAGTGGTCTTGGAGCATTGTGATGAAAAGGGCATGGTTCATTGTGATGAAAAGGCATGGAGCCATGTCATTACATGGTTCAAGGAGCATACTGACGACAAGTGTCAGGGAGCATTGTGATGACAAGTGTATTGAGAATTGTGATGACAAAGATCATGGAGCATTGTGATGAGAGGACCATGGATAATTGTGATGAGGAGCGTCATAGGGTGTTGTGATGATAAGTGTTAAGGAACATTGTGATCACAAGGGTTTGGAGCATTATGATGACAGTGGTCATCGAGAAATTTGATATCATTGTGATGACAAGAGCCTGAAGCATTATGATGATGGGCATGGTGCATTTTGATTACAGGGTTCATGGAGAATTGAGATGAAAAGAGGCATGGAGCCTTGTGATTACAGGGGTCTTGCAGCATCGTCATGACAAGGGCATGGAACATTGTGATGAGAAGGCCATGGAATATTCTGATGGCATGTGTCATGGAGCTTTGTGAAGACAAGGGCATGGAGAATTCTGATTAGAGGGGTCTTGGAGCATTGTGATGACAAGGGTCATGGAGCCTTGTGATGACAAGGCCATGGAACATTGTGATGGCACGGGTCATGGAGCCTTGTTATGACAGAGGTAATGGAGCATTGTGATGAGAAGGGCATTGAGCATTGGTCTGAAATGTTTCATGGATTATTGTGATGAGAGTGGGCATGGAGCATTGTGATGACAAGGGCACGGAACACTGTTATACATGGGTCATGGAGGATTGTAATGACAAGGGCATGGAGCATTGTGAGGAGACGGGCATCGAGCATTGTGATGACAAGTGTCATGGAGCTTTGTGATGACAAGGGCATGGAGACATGTGATGAGAGGGTTCATGGAGCATTGTGATGACAATGACATGGAGCATTGTGATGCCAAGTGTCATGGAGCTTTGTGATGACAAAGGTCATGGAGCATTTTGATGACAAGTGTGTGGTGCATTGTGATGAGAAGGGCAGGGAGCATTTTGATGACCGGGTCATGCAGCAATTTGAAGAAAAGTGTAATGGAACATTTTGATGGCAGGGTTTATAGAACATTGTGATGCCAGGGGTCTTGGAGCTTTGGGATGAAAAGGGTCATGGAGCATTTTGATGACAGTGGTTATGGATCATTGTGATGTCATGGGTCATGGAACATTGTGCTGATAATGGGATGTAGCATTGTGATGACAGGTGTCATGAAACATTGTAATAACATGGGTGAAAGAGGATTGTGATGACTAGTGATGGAACATTGTGATATCTCATGTGAGAGAGCATTTGGATGAGAAGTGCATGGAGCATTGTGATTACAAGGTTTATGGAGCATAGCGATGGCAAGGTTGTGGATCATTGTGATGAAAAGCGCATGGCACATTGTGATGACAAGAGTCATGGAGCATTGTTCTGAAAAACGCATGGAGCATTGTCATGACAATGGTCATGGAGAATTGTGATGAAAAGTTCATGGAGCATTGTGGTTTCAAAGGTCACAGAGACTTGTGATGATGCGGGCATGGACCGTTGTGATGACAAACGTTATGAAGCATTGTGATGACTGGAGTCACGGAGCATTGTGATGACAGGGGTCATGGAGCATTGTGATGACAATGGCATGGAGCATTGTGATGACAGGGGCATGGAGCATTGGTCTGACAATTTTCATAGATTATTGTGATGACAGTGGGCATGGTGCATTGCGATGACAATGGCATGGAGCATTGTGATGCCAAATGTAATGGAGGATTGTGATGACAAATATAATGGAACATTGTGATGACTAGGGCTTGGAGCATTATGATGTCAAGGGCCATTGAGAATTTTCATGACAATGTCGTGAAGCATTGTGATGACAAGGTCCTGGAGCATTGTGATGAGAAAACCATGAAGCCTTGTGATTAAAAATCTCATGGATCATTCTGATGAAAAGGGGCATGGAGCATTCTGATTACAGGGGTCTTGGAAAATTGTGATAACAAGGGCATGGAGCATTGTGATGACAAGGGCATGGAGCATTGGTCTAATAAGTTTCATGGATTATTGTGATGAGAGTTGGAATGGTGCATTGTGATGACAAGGGCATGGAGCATTGTGATGACCAGGTCATGCAGTATTGTGAAGAGAGTTGTCAGGGAGCATTGTGATGACATATGTAATGGCCCATTGTGATGACAATGGCATGGAGCATTGTGATGCCAAGTGTTATGGAGGATTCTGATGACAAAGGTAATGGAGCATTGTGATGACAATGTCTTGGAGCATTGTGATGACAAGGGTCAGGGAGCATTGTGCTGACAAGTGCATGGTGAATTGCGATGACAAGTGTCATGGAGCATTCTGATGACGAGCTTGTGGAGTATTTTGATGACAATGGCATGGAGCATTGTGATGAAAATGGCATGGGGCTTTGTGTTGAAAAATGCATGGAGCCTCTTCGTGACAGGGTTCAAGGAGCATTCTGACAACAAGTGTCAGGGAGCATTGTGATGACATGTATATTGAGAATTGTGATGACAAAGGTCATGGAGCATTGTGATGAAAAGGGCATGGAGTATTGTGATGACAGGCATCATGGTGCGTTGTGATGACAAGTGTTATGGAACATTGTGATCACAAGGGTTTGGAGCATTGTGATGAAAAATGTCATGGATCATTTTGATTTCAAGGAGCATGGAGCATTTTGATGACAAGGGCATGAAGCAATGAGATCCCAAGGTTCATGGAGGATTGTGATGACAATGGTAATGGAGTATTGTGATGACAAGCACATAGAGCTTTGAAATGACAAGGTCATGTAGCATTTTGCTGACAAAGGCATGGAGCATTGTGATGACAGGTGTCATGGAGCACTCTGATGACAAGTGTCACGGAGCATTGTGAATACAGGGGTCATGGAGCAGTGGGATGACAAGGGCACGGATCATTTTGATGACAAGGTTCATGGAGCAATATGCAGAAAATGTGCATGGAGTATTGTGATGACAGGTGTCATGGAGCATTGTGATTACAGGGTTGTTTGAGCATTGTGATGACAAGTGTCCCGGATCCTTGTGTTGTCAGGTGTCATGGAGTGTTGTGATGACAGTAGTCATTGAGCATTTTGATGATATTGGTCATGGAGCATTGTGATGAAAAATTCATGGAGCATTGGGCTGAAAATATTCATGGAGTATTGTGATGACCGGCGTCATGGAGCATTGTGATGACAAAGAAATGGAGCATTGTGATGACAAGTTCCTGGAGCACTGTGATGAGATGACAATGGAGACTTGAGATGACAAGTCTCATGGAGCATTCTAATGAAAAGTGGCATGGAGCATTGGTCTGACATGTTTCATAGATTATTGTGATGACAGTTGGCATGGTGCATTGTGATGACAAGGACATTGAGCATTTTGAAAACAAGGGCAAGGAGTATTGTGAAGACATGTGTCCGGGAGCATTGTGATGACATTTGTCATGGTCCATTGCGATGACAATGTCATGGAGCATTGTGATGCCTAATGTAATGGAGGATTGTGATGGCAAATATAATGGAGCATTGTGAAGACTAGGGCTTGGAATATTATGATGACAAGGGCCATTGAGAATTTTCCTGACAATGTCGTGAAGCATTGTGATGACAAAGTCCTGGAGCATTGTGATGGGAAAACCATGGAGCCTTGTGATGACAAATCTCATGGATCATACTGATGAAAAGGGGCATGGAGCATTCTGATCACAGGGGTCTTGGAAGATTGTGATAACAAGGGCATGGAGCATTGTGATGACAAGGGCATGGAGCATTGGTCTAATAATTTTCATGGATTATTGTGATGACAGTTGGAATGGCACATTGTGATGACAAGGGCATGGAGCATTGTGATGACCAGGTCATGCAGTATTATGAAGAGAGGTGTCAGGGATCATTGTGATGACATATGTAATGGCCCACTGTGATGACAATGGCATGGAGCATTGTGATGCCAAGTGTCATGGAGGATTCTGATGACAAAGGTAATGGAGCATTGTGATGACAATGGCTTGGAGCATGGTGATGACAAGGGTCAGGGAGCATTGTGCTGACAAGTGCATGGAGAATTGTGATGACAAGCGTCATGGAGCATTCTGATGACGAGCTTGTGGAGTATTTTGATGACAATGGCATGGAGCATTGTGATGAAAATGGCATGGGGCTTTGTTATGAAAAAAGCATGGAGCCTTTTCGTGACAGGGTTCAAGGAGCATTCTGACGACAAGTGTCAGGAAGCATTGTGATGACAAGTGTATTGAGAATTGTGATGACAAAGTTCATGGAGCATTGTGATGAAAAGGGCATGGAGTATTGTGATGACAGGCATCATGGAGTGCTGGGATGACAAGTGTTATGGAACATTGTGATCACAAGGGTTTGGAGCATTGTGATGACAGACGTCTTGGATCATTTTGATTTCAAGGAGCATGGAGCATTGTGATGGCAAGAGCATGAAGAAATGTGATCCCAAGGTTCATGGAGGATTGTGATGACAATCGTAATGGAGTATTGTGATAACAAGCGCCTAGAGCATTGTAATGACAAGGTCATGAAGCATTTTGCTGACAAAGGCATGGAGCATTGTGATGACAGGTGTCATGGAGCACTGTGATGACAAGCGTCACAGAGCATTGTGAATACAGGGGTCATGGAGCATTGGGATGACAAGGGCATGGATCATTTAGATGACACGCGTCATGGAGCATTGGGCTGAAAATATTCATGGAGTACTGTGATGACAGGGGTCATGGAGCATTGTGATGACTAGGGAATAGAGCATTGTGATGACAAGAGTCCCGGATCATTGTGTTGTCAGGTGTCATGGAGTGTTGTGATGACATTGGTCATGGAGCATTGTGATGATATTGGTCATGGAGCATTGTGATGAGAAAGTCATGGAGCATTGGGCTGAAAATGTTCATGGAGTATTGTGATGACAGTGGTCATGGAACATTGAGATGAAAAGGGGCATGGAGCTTTGTGTTTACAGGGGTCTTGGAGCATTGTGATGACAAGGGCATGGAGCATTTTGATGAGAAGGCCATGGAACATTCTGATGACATATGTCATGAAGCTTTGTGATGACAACATCATGGAGCATTGTGATTAATGGGGTCTTGGAGCATTGTGATGAAAAGTGTCATGGAGCGTTGTTATGACAAGGCCGTGGAACATTGTGATGACAGGGGTCATGGAGCATTGTTATGACAGGGGTAATGGAGCATTGTGATTTGAAGGGCATGCAGCATTGTGCTTACAAGTTTTATGGAGCATTGTGATGACAAATTTGTGGACCGTTGTGATGAAAAGCACGTGGCACATTGTGATGACAATGGTCATGGAGCATTTTTCTGACACAGGCATGGAGCATTGTGATGACAAGTGTCACGGAGCATTGTGATGAAATGTTCATGGAGCATTGTGGTTACAAATGTAAGAGAGCCTTGTGATGACGCGGGCATGGACCACTGTGATGAGAAATATTATGAAGCATTGTGATGACTGGAGTCATGGAGCATTGTGATGATAAGGTCCTGGAGCATTGTGATGACATGATCATGGATACCTGTGGTGACAAGTATCATGGAGCATTCTGATGAAAAGGGGCATGGATAATTGTGATTATAGGGGTCTTGGAGCACTGTGATGACAAAGGCAAAGAGCGTTGTCAGGAGAATGCCATGGAGCATTGTGATGACATGCGTCAAGGTGCACTGTGCTGAGAAAGGCATAGAGCATTGTGATGACAAGGGTCCAAGAGCATTGTGATGAAAACTTAATGGAGCATTGTGGTTAAAAAGTCACAGAGACTGTTGATGATGAGTGCATGGACCTTTGTGATGAAAAAGTCATGAAGCATTGTGATGACTGGAGTCACGGAGCATTGTGATGATAGGGGTCATGGAACATTGTGATAACAAGTGCATGGAGCATTGTGATGACCAGGTGTTGCAGTTTTGTGAAGACAAGTGTCAGGGAGCATTGTGATGACATATGTAATGGCCCATTGTGATGACAATGGCATGGAGCATTGTAATGCCAAATGTCATGGATCATTGTGATGACAATGGCTTGCAACATTATGATGACAAGTGTCAAGGAGCATTGTGCTGAAAAGTGCATGGAGAATTGTGATGACAAGGGTCATGGAGCATTCTGATAACAATCTTGAGGAGTATTTTGATGACAATGGCATGGAGCATTGTGATGAAAACGGCATGGGGCATTGCGATGAAAAAGGTATGGAGCCTTTTCGTGACAGGGTTCAAGGAGCATTCTGACGACAAGTGTCAGGGAGCATTGTGGTGACAAGTGTATTGAGAATTGTGATGACAAATGTCATGGAGCATTGTGATGAAAAGGGCATGGATTATTGTGATGACAGGCATCATGGAGCGTTGTGATGACAAGGGCTATGGAACATTGTGATCACAAGGGTTTGGAGCATTGTGATGAGAGAGGTCAAGGATCATTTTGATTTCAAGGAGCATGGAGCATTATGATGGCAAGGGCATGAAGCAATGTGATCCCAAAGTTCATGGAGGGTTGTGATGACAATGGTAATGGAGTATTGTGATGACAAGCGCATAGAGCATTTTAATGACAGGGTCATGTAGCATTTTGCTGACAAAGGCATGGAGCATTGTGATGACAGGTATCATGGATCACTGTGATGACAAGCGTCACGTAGCATTGTGAATACAGGGGTCATGGAGCATTGGGATGACAAGGGCATGGATCATTGTGATGACAAGTGTCATGGAGCATTGGGCTGAAAATATTCATAGATTATTGTGATGACAGGGGTCATGGAGCATTGTGATGACAAGGAAATGGAGCATGGTGATGACAAGGCCCTGGAGCATTGTGATGAGAAGTCCATGGAGACTTGTGATGACAAGTCTCATGGAGCCTTCTGATGAAAATTGTCATGGAGCATTGTGATTACAGGAGTCTTTGAGCACTGTGATAACTAGGGCATGGAGCATTGTGATGAGAAGGCCATGGAGCATTCTGATGACATGTGTCATGGTGTTTTGTGATGACAAGGGCATGGAGCATTGCGATTACAGGGATCGTGGAGCATTGTTAAGAAAAGGTCATGGATCATTTTGATGAAAACGGCATGGAGCCTTGTCATGATAGGTTTCAAGGAGCATACTGATGACAAGGGTCAGGGAGCATTGTGATGACAAGTGTATTGAGCATTGTGATGACAAAGATCATGGAGCATTGTGATAAGAAGACCATGAATAATTGTGATGATGAGCGTCATGGGGTGTTTTGATGATAAGTGTTATGCAACATTGTGATCACAAGGGTTTGGAGCATTATGATGACAGAAGTCATGCAGAATATTGATTTCACTGTGATGACAATAGCCTGAAGCATTATGATGATGGGCATGGTGCATTGTGATTACAGGTTTCATGGAGCATTGAGATGAAAAGCTTCAAGGAGCATTGTAATTACAAGGGTCTTGGAGCATTGTGATGACAAGGGCATGGAGCATTGTCATGAGAAGGTTATGGAACATTCTGATGACATGCGTCATGGAGCTATGTGATGACAAGGGAATGGAGCATTGTGATTTCAGGGGTGTTGAGCATTGTGATGAGAAGTGTCATGGAATCTTGTGATGATTAGGCCGTGGAACATTGTGATGGCGGTGGTCATGGTGCATTGTTATGACAGGGGTAATGGAGCATTGTGATGAGAAGGGTATGGAATATTTGTCTGAAATGTTTCATGGATTATTGTGAGGAGAATGGGCATGGAGCATTGTGATGACAAGTGCACGGAACACTGTGATACATGTGTCATGCAGGACTGTAATGAAAAGGGCATGGAACATTGTGATGAGAAGGGCATCGAGAATTGTGATGACAAGTGTCATGGAGCTTTGTGATGACAAGGGCATGGAGCAATGTGATGAGAGGGTTCATGGAGCATTGTGAGGACAATGTCATGGAGCATTGTGATGACAAGCGTCATGGAGCTTTGTGATGACATGTCATGGAGCATTTTGATGACAAGGGCTTGGTGCATTGTGATGAGAAGGGCAGGGAGCATTTTGATAACCGGGTCATGCAGCAATTTGATAAAAAGTGTAATGGAATATTTTGATGGCAGGGGTTATAGAACATTGTGATGTCAGGGGTCTTGGAGCTTTGGGATGAAAAGTGTCATGGAGCATTTTGATGACAGGGGTTATGGAACATTGTGATGTCAGGGGTCATGGTACATTGTGATGATAATGGGATGTAGCATTGTGATGGCAGGGTCATGAACATTGTGATTACAGGGCTGAGGGCGTATTGTGATGACTAGTGATGGATCATTGTGATATCTCTTGTGAGAGAGCATTTTGATGAGAAGAGCATGGACCATTGTGATTACAAGATTTATGGAGCATTGCAATGACAAAGTTGTGAAACGTTGTGAGGAAATGCGCGTGGCACATTGTGATGACAATGGTCATGGAGCATTGTTCTGACAAAGACATGGAGCATTGTGATGACAAGGGTCACAGAGAATTGTGATGAAAAGTTCATGGAGCATTGTGGTTACGAAGGTCACAGAGCCTTGTGATGACGTGGGCATGGACCATTTTGATGACAAATGTTATGAAGCATTGAGATGACTGGAGTCACGGAGCATTGTGATGACAGGGGTCATTGAACATTGTGATGACAAGGGCATGGAGCATTGTGTTGACAGGGGAATGGAGCATTGGTCTGACAAGTTTCATAGATTATTGTGGTGACATTGGGCATGGTGCATTGTGATGACAAGGGCATGGAGCATTGTGATGAGAAGGTCATGGAGTATTGTGAAGACAGGTGTCAGGGAGAATTGTGATGACATATGTCATAGTCCACTGCGATGACAATGGCATGGAGCACTGTGATGCCGAATGTAATGGAGGATTGTGATGACAAATATAATGGAGCATTGTGATGGTTACGGCTTGGAGCATTATGATGATAAGGGCCATTGAAAATTTTCATGAAAAGTTCGTGAAGCATTGTGATGAGAAATTCCTGGAGCACTGTGATGACAAAACCATGGAGCCTTGTGATGACAAGTCTCTTGGAGCATACTGATGAAAAGGGGCAAGGAGTATTGTGATTACAGGGGTCTTGGAACATTGTGATGACAAGGGCATGGAGCACTGTGACGAGAAGACCAAGGAGCATTCTGATGGCATGCGTCATTGTGCTTTGTGATGACAAGGGCATGGAGCACTGTGATTACATGTGTCTTGGAGCATTGTGATGAAAATTGCATGGAACTTTGAGATGAAAAAAGCATGGAGCCTTGTCATGACAGGATTCAAGGAGCATACAGACAACAAGTGTCAGGGAGCATTTTGATGACAAGTGTATTGAGCATTGTGATGACAAGGGTTATGGAGCATTGTGATGAAAAGGGCATGGAGTATTGTGATGACAGGCATCATGGAGCGTTGTGATGACAAGTGTTATGGAACATTGTGATCACAAGGGTTTGGAGCATTGTGATGAGAGAGGTCATGGATCATTTTGTTTTCAAGGAGCATGGAGCATTGTGATGAAATGGGCATGAAGCAATGAGATCCCAAGGTTCATGGAGGATTGTGATGACAATGGTAATGGAGTATTGTGATGACAAGCGCGTAGAGCATTGTAATGATAAAGTAATGTAGCATTTTGCTGACAAAGGCATGGAGCATTGTGATGACAGGTTTCATGGAGAACTGTAATGACAAGCGTCACGGAGCATTGTGAATACACGGGTCATGGAGCATTGGGATGACAAGGGCATGGATCATTGTGATGACAAGGGTCATGGAGCACTTGGCTGAAAATGTTCATGGAGTGTTGTGATGACAGTGGTCATGGAGCATTGTGGTGACTAGGGAATGGGGCATTTTGATGACAAGTGTCCCAGATCATTTTATTGTCAGTTGTCATGGAGTGTTGTGATAACAGTGGTCATGGAGCATTGTGAAGATATTGGCCATGGAGTATTGTGATGTGTAGGTCGTGGAGCATTGGGCTGAAAATATTCATGGACTATTGTGATGAAAGTGGTCATGGAGCATTTTGATGACAAGGGAATGGAGCATGGTGATGACAATGTCCTGGAGCATTGTGAGGAGAAGACCATGGAGACTTGTGATGACAAGTCTCATGGAGCATTCTGATGAAAAGGGGGATGGAGCATTGTGATTACAGGGGTCTTGGAGCATTGTGATGACAAAGGCACGGAGCATTATGATGAGAAAGCCATGAAGCATTCTGATGACATGCGTCATGGAGCTTTTTGATGACAAGGGAATGGATCATTGTGATTACAGGGATCTTGGAGCATTGTGATGAAAAGGGCATGGATTATTGTGATGACAAAGGCATGGAGCCTTGTCCTGACAGCGTTCAAGGAGCATACTGACGACAAGTGTCAGGGAGAATTGTGATGACAAGTGTATTGAGCATTGTGATGACAAAGTTCATGGAGCATTGTGAAGAGAAGACCATGGATAATTGTGATGATGAGCGTCATGGGGTGTTGTGATGATAAGTGTTATGGAACATTGTGATCCAAGTGTTTCGAGCATTATGATGACAGAGGTCATGGAGAATATTGATTTCATTGTGATGACAATAGCCTGAAGCATTATGATGATGGGCATGGTGCATTGTGATGGCAGGGTTCATGGAGCATTGAGATGAAAAGGGGCATGGAGCATTGTGATTACAAGGGTCGTGGAGCATTGTGATGACAAGGGCAAGGAGCATTGTGTTGAGAAAACCATGGAACATTCTGATGACATGCGTCATGGAGCTTTGTGATGACAAGGGCATGGAGCATTGTGATTTCAGGGGTCTTGAGCATTGTGATGACAAGTGTCATGGAACCTTGTGATGACTAGGCCGTGGAACATTGTGATGGCAAAGGTCATGGTGCATTTTTTTTTTCTTTTTGCGGTATGCGGGCCTTTCACTGTTGTGGCCTCCCCCGTTGCGGAGCACAGGCTCCGGATGCGCAGGCCCAGCGGCCATGGCTCACGGGCCCAGCCGCTCCGCAGCATATGGGATCCTCGCAGACCGGGGCACGAACCTGTATCCCCTGCATCGTCAGGCGGACTCTCAACCACTGCGCCACCAGGGAGGCCCCATGGTGCATTTTTATGAAAGGGGTAATGGAGCATTTTGATGAGAAGGGCATGGAACATTTGTCTGAAATGTTTCATGAATTATTGTGATGAGATTTGGCATGGAGCATTGTGATGACAAGGGCACAGAACACTGTGATACATGGGTCATGCAGGATTGTAATGACAAGGGCATGGAGCATTGTGATGAGAAGACCATTGATAATTGTGATGATGAGTGTCATGGGTCATTGTGATGACAAGTGTTATGGAATATTGTGATCACAAGTGTGTTGAGCATTGTTATGACAGATGTCATGGAGCATTTTGATTTCATTTTGATGATAATAGCATGAAGCATTATGATGATGGGCATGGTCCATTGTGATGACAGGGTTCATGGATCATTGAGATGAAAAGTGGCATAGAGCATTGTGATAACAGGGTTCTTGGAGCATTATGATGAGAAGGGTCATGGAGCTGTGTGATGACAAGGCCATGGAACATCGTGATGGCAGGGGTCATGGAGCATTGCTATGACTGTGGTAATGGAGCATTGTGATGACAAGGGAATGGAGCATGGTGATGACAAGGTCCTGGAGCATTTTGATGAAAAGACCATGGAGACTTTTGATGACAAATCTCATGGAGCATTGTGATTAAAAGGGGCATGGAGCATTGTGATTACAGGGTTCATGGAGCAATGTGATGACTAGGGCATGGAGCAATGTGATTAGAAGGCCATGGAGCATTCTGATGACATGCGTCATGGTGTTTTGTGATGCCAAGGGCATGGAGCATTGTGATGACAAGGGCATGGAACATTAGTCTAATAAGTTTCATGGATTATTGTGATGACAGTTGGAATTTCGCATTGTGATGACAAGGGCATGGATCATTGTGATGACCAGATCATGCAGTATTGTGAAGACAGGTGTCAGGGAGCATTGTGATGACATATGTAATGGCCCAATGTGATGACAATGGCATGGAGCATTGTCATGCCAAGTGTCATGGAAGATTCTGATGACAAAGGTAATGGAGCATTGTGACGACAATGGCTTGGAGCATTGTGATGACAAGGGTCAGGGAACATTGTGCTGACAAGTGCATGTAGAACTGTGATGACAAAGGTCATGGAGCATTCTGATGACAAGCTTGTGGAGTATTTTGATGACAATGGCATGGAGCATTAAAATGAAAATGGCATGTGGCATTGTGATGAAAGAGGCATGGAGCCTTTTCGTGACAGGGTTCAAGGAGCATTCTGATGACAAGTGTCAGGGAGCTTTGTGATGACAATTGTATTGAGAATTGTGATGACAAAGGTCATGGAGCATTGGGATGAAAAGAGCATGGAGTATTGTGATGACAGGCATCATGGAGCATTGTGATGACTAGTGTTATGGAACATTGTGAGCACAAGGGGTTGGAGCATTGTGATGACAGACGTCATGGATCATTTTGATTTCAAGGAGCATGGAGCATTTTGATGACAGGGGTATGAAGCAATGTGATCCCAAGGTTCATGGAGGATTGTGATGACAATGGAAATAGAGTATTGTGATGACAACGCATAGAGCATTGTAATGACAATGTCATGTAGCATTTTGCTGACAAAGACATGGAGCATTGTGATGACATGTGTCATGGAGCACTGTGATGACAAGCGTCACGGAGCATTGTGAATACAGGGGTCATGGAGCATTGTGATGACAAGGGTCATGGAGCACTGGGCTGAAAAAGTTCAGGGAGTGTTGTGATGACAGGGATCATGAAGCATTGTGATGACTAGGGAATGGAGCATTGTGATGACAAGAGTCCCAGATCATTGTGTTGTCAGGTGTCATGGAGTGTTGTGATGACAGTGGTCATGGAGCATTGTGATGATATTGGCCATGGAGCATTGTGATGAGTAGGGCATGGAGCATTGTGAGGAGAAGGCCATGGAGCATTCTGATGACATGTGTCATGGAGTATTGTGATGACAACTGCATGGAGCCTTGTGATTACAGGCATCTTGGAGCATTGTGATAAAAAGGGCATGGATCATTGATATGAAAAATGCATGGAGCCTTGTCATGACAGGGTTCAAGGAGCATACTGACGACAAGTGTCAGGGAGCATTGTGATAACAAGTGTATTGAGCATTGTGATGACAAAGATCATGGAGCATTGTGATGAGAAGACCATGGATAATTGTGATGATGAGCATCATGGGGTGTTGTGATGATAAGTGTTATGGAACATTGTGATCACAAGGGTTTGGAGCATTATGATGACAGAGTTCATGGAGAATATTGATTTCATTGTGATTACAATAGCCTGAAGCATTATGATGATGGGCATGGTGAATTGTGATGACAGGTTTCATGGAGCATTGAGATGAAAAGGGGCATGGAGCATTGTGATTACAAGGGTCTTGTAACATTGTGATGACAAGGGCATGGAGCATTGTGATGAAAAGGCCATGGAACATTCTGATGACATGCGTCATGGAGCTTTGTGATGACAAGGGCATGGAGCATTGTGATTTCCGTGGTCTTAAACATTGTGATGACAAGTGTCATGGAACCTTGTGATGACTAGGCCTTGGAATATTTTGATGGCAAAGTCATAGTGCATTTTTATGACAGGGGTAATGCAAGATTTTGATGAGAAGGGCATGGAACATTGGTCTGAAATATTTCATGGATTATGGTGATGAGAATGGGCATGGAGAATTGTGATGACAAGGGCCCGGAGCACTGTGATACATGGGTCATGCAGGATTGTAATGACAAAGGCATGGAGCATTGTGATGAGAAGGGCATCGAGCATTGTGATGACAAGTATCAGGGAGCTTTGTGATGACAAGGGCATGGAGCAATGTGATAAGAGGGTTCATCGCGCATTGTGATGACAATGACATGGAGCATTGTGATGCCAATGGTCATGGAGTTTGTGATGACAAGTCATGGAGCATTTTGATGACAAGGGCATGGTGCATTGTGATGAGAAAGGCAGGGAGCATTTTGATGGCCGGTTCATGCAGCAATTTGATGAAAAGTGTAAATGAATATTTTGATGGCAGGTGTTATAAAACATTGTGATGTCAGGGGTCTTGGAACTTTGGGAAGAAAGGGGTCATGGAGCATTCTGATGACAGGGGTTATGGATCATTGTGATGCCAGTGGTCATGGAACATTGTGATGATAAGGGGATGTAGCATTGTGACGACAGGGTCATGGAACATTGTGATTACAGGGGTGAGGGGGTATTGTGATGACTAGTGATGGAACATTGTGATATCTCTGTTGAGAGAGCATTTTGATGAGATGTGCATGGAGCATTGTGATTACAGGGATCTTGGAGCATTGTGATGAAAAGGGCATGGATCATTGTTATGAAAAAGGCATGGAACCTTGTCATGAGAGGGTTCAAGGAGCATACTGATGACAAGTGTCAGGGAGCATTGTGACGACAAGTGTATTGAGCATTGTGATGACAAAGATCATGGAGCATTGTGATGAGAAGACCATGGATAATTGTGATGATGAGCGTCATGGGGTGTTGTGATGATAAGTGTTATGGAACATTGTGATCACAAGTGTTTGGAGCATTATGATGACAGAGGTCATGGAGAATATTGATTTCATTGTGATGACAATAGCCTGAAGCATTATGATGATGGGCATGGTGCATTGTGATGACAGGGTTCATGGAGCATTGAGATGAAAAGGGGCATGGAGCATTGTGATTACAAGGGTCATGGAGCATTGTGATGACAAGGGCATGGAGCATTGTGATGAAAAGGCCATGAAACCTTCTGATGACATGCGTCATGGAGCTTTGTGATGACAAGGTCATGGAGCATTGTGATTTCAGGGGTCTTAAGCATTGTGATGACAAGTGTCATGGAATCTTGTGATGACTAGGCCTTGGAACATTTTCATGGCAAGGGTCATGGTGCATTGTTATGACAGGGTTAATGGAGCATTTTGATGAGAAGCGCATGGAACATTGTTCTGAAATATTTCATGGATTATTGTGATGAGAGTGGGCTTGGAGCATTGTGATGACAAGGGCCCGGAGCACTGTGATACATGGGTCATGCACGATTGTAATGACAAAGGTATGGAGCATTGTGATGAGAAGTACATCGAGCATTGTGATGACAAGTATCAGGGAGCTTTGTGATGACAAGGGCATGGAGCAATGTGATAAGAGGGTTCATGGAGCATTGTGATGACAATGACATGGAGCATTGTGATGCTAAGGGTCATGGAGTTTGTGATGACAAGTCATGGAGCATTTTGATGACAAGGGCATGGTGCATTGTGATGAGAAAGGCAGGGAGCATTTTGATGGCCGGTTCATGCAGCAATTTGATGAAAATTGTAAAGGAATATTTTGATGGCAGGTGTTATAAAACATTGTGATGTCAGGGGTCTTGGAACTTTGGGAAGAAAAGGGTCATGGAGCATTTTGATGACAGGGGTTATGGAACATTGTGATGTCAGGGGTCATGGAACATTGTGATGATAAGGGGATGTAGCATTGTGATGACAGGGTCATGGAACATTGTGATTACAGGGGTGAGGGAGTATTGTGATGACTAGTGATGGAACATTGTGATATCTCTGTTGAGAGAGCATTTTGATGAGATGTGCATGGAGCATTGTGATTACAGGGATCTTGGAGCATTGTGATGAAAAGGGCATGGATCATTGTTATGAAAAAGGCATGGAACCTTGTCAGGAGAGGGTTCAAGGAGCATACTGACGACAAGTGTCAGGGAGCATTGTGACGACAAGTGTATTGAACATTGTGATGACAAAGATCATGGAGCATTGTGATGAGAAGACCATGGATAATTGTGATGATGAGCGTCATGGGGTGTTGTGATGATAAGTGTTATGGAACATTGTGATCACAAGTGTTTGGAGCATTATGATGACAGAGGTCATGGAGAATATTGATTTCATTGTGTTGACAATAGCCTGAAGCATTATGATGATGGGCATGGTGCATTGTGATGACAGGGTTCATGGAGCATTGAGATGAAAAGGGGCATGGAGCATTGTGATTACAAGGGTCATGGAGCATTGTGATGACAAGGGCATGGAGCATTGTGATGAAAAGGCCATGAAACCTTCTGATGACATGCGTCATGGAGCTTTGTGATGACAAGGTCATGGAGCATTTTGATTTCAGGGGTCTTAAGCATTGTGATGACAAGTGTCATGGAACCTTGTGATGACTAGGCCGTGGAACATTTTCATGGCAATGGTCATGGTGCATTTTTATGACAGGGTTAATGGAGCATTTTGATGAGAAGGGCATGGAACATTGGTCTGAAATGTTTCATGGATTATTGTGATGAGAGGGGGCAAGGAGCATTGTGATAACAAGGGAACGGAACACTGTGATACATGGTTCATGGAGGATTGTAATGAGAAGCGCATGGAGTATTGTGAGAAGAATTGCATCGAGCATTGTGATGAAATGCATCATGGATCGTGTGATGACAAGGGCTTTGAACAATGTGATGAGAGGTTTTTGGAGCATTGTGATGACAATGGCATGGAGCATTGTGATGTCAAGCGTCATGGTGTTTTGTGATGACAAAGGTCATGGAGCATTTTGATGACAAGGGTGTGGTGCATTCTCTTGTGATGGGCAGGGAGCATTGTGATGACAGGGTCATGGAGCAATTTGATGAAAAGTGTCATGGAACATTTTGATGACAGGGGTTATGGAACATTGTGATGTCAGTAGTCATGGAACATTTTCATGACAGTGTTGTGGACCATTGTGATTAGAAGGAAGTGGGTGTATTGTGATGACAAGTGAGGGAACATTTTGATATCATTCGTGAGAGATCATGTTGATAAGAAGTGCATGGAGCATTGTGAGGACAAGTTTTATGGAGCATTGTGATGACAAGCTTGTGGAGCACTGTGATGACAAGCACATGGTGCATTGTGATGACATGGGTCATGGAGCAATGTGATGACAAGGGTCACCGAGCATTGTGATGAAAATTTCATGGAGCATTTTGCTGACAAAGGTCACAGAGCCTAGTGATGACGAGGGCATGGACCATTGTGATACAAAGGTTATGAAGCATTGTGATGACTGGAGTCACGGAGCATTGTGATGACAGGGGTCATAGAGTTTTGTGATGAAACGGCAATGAGCATTGTGATGACAGGGGCATGGAGCATTGGCCTGACATGTTTCATAGATTATTGTGATGACAGTGGGCATGGTGCAATGTGATGACAAAGGCATGGAGCATTGTGATGAGAAGGTCATGGAGTATTTTGAAGACAGGTCTCAGGGAGCATTGTGATGACATATGTCATGGTCCATTGCGATGACAATGGAATGGAATATTGTGATGCCAAGTGTCATGGAGGATTGTGATGACAAATGTAATGGAGCATTTTGATGACAAGGGCTTGGAGCATTGTGATGACAATGGACATGGAGCATTGTGATGACAAGGGCATGGAGCATTGTGATGACAAGGGCCATTGAGAATTTTGATGACAAGTTCATGAAGCATTGTGATGAGAAGCACATGGAGCTTCCTATGACAGGGGTCATGGAGCATTGTGATGAAAAGTGCATACAGAATTGTGATGACAAATCATGTAACACGGTGATGAGAAGTATCATGGAGCATAGTGATGCCAAGAACGAGGAGAATTGTGATGACAGGGGACATGGAGCATTGTGATAACCAGGGCATGGAGCATTGTGATGGCAAGACCGTGGAGCTTTGTGATGAGAAGACCATGGATAATTGTGATGACGAGCGTCATGGAGCACTGTAATGACAAGGGGAATGGAGCATTGTGATGAGAATGGCCATGGAGCATTGTGATGACAAGTGTCATGGAGCATTTTGATAACAAGGGCGTGGAGAATTTTGATGAGAAGACCATGGATAATTGTGATGACGAGCGTCATGGAGCACTGTAATGACAAGGGGAATGGATCATTGTGATGACAGTGGCCATGGAGCATTGTGATGACAAGTGTCATGGAGCATTCTGATGACAAGCTTGTGGAGTATTGTGACGACAATGGCATGGAGCATTGTGATGAAAAGGGCATGGAGCATTGTGATAAAAAAGGCATGAAGCCATTTCATGACAGGTTTCAAGGAGCATTCTGACGACAAGTGTCATGGAACATTGTGATGACAAGTGTATTGAGAATGGTGATGAAAATGATCATGGAGCATTTTGACGAAAAGGGCATGGAGTATTGTGATGACAGGCCTCATGGAGCGTTGTGATGACAAGTGTTATGGAACATTGTGATCACAAGTGTTTGGAGCATTGTGATGATAGAAGTCATGGATCATTTTGTTTTCAAGGAGCATGGAGCATTGGGATGACAAGGGCATGAAGCAATGTGATCCCAAGGTTCATGGAGGATTGTGATGACAATGGTAATGGAGTATTGTGATGACAAGCAAATGGAGCATTGTGATGACAAGGTCATGTAGCATTTTGCTGACACAGGCATGGAGCATTGTGATGATAAGGGTCATGGAGCACTGTGATGAGAAGCATCACGGATCATTGTGATTACAGGGTTCATGGAGCATAGGGATGGCAAGGCCATGGACCATTGTGAGGACAAGTGTCATGGAGCATTGGGCTGAAAATGTTCATGGAGCATTGTGATGACTAGGGAATGGAGCATTGTGATGACAAGAGTCCCGGATCACTGTGTTGTCAGGGGTCATGGAGCGTTGTGATGACAGTGGTCATGGAGCATTGTGATGATAGGGATCATGAAGCATTGTGATGAGAATTTCCTGGAGAATTGGACTGAAAATGTTCAGGAAGTATTGTGAGGACTGGGGTCATGGAGCATTGTGATGACAAGGGAATGGAGCACTGTGATGAAAAGTTCCTGGAGCACTGTGATGAGAAGACCATGGAGCCTTGTAATAACAAGTCTCATGGAGCATTCTGATGAAAAGGGGCATGGAGTATTGTGATTACAGGGGTCTTGGAGCACTGTGATGACAAGGGCATGGAGCACTGTGATTACTGGTGTCTTGGAGCATTGTGATGAAATTGGCATGGATCATTGTTATGAAAATGGTATGGAGCCTTGTAATGACAGGGTTCAAGGAGCATACTGATGACAAGTGTCAGGGAGCATTGTGATGACAAGTTTATAGAGCATTGTGATGACAAAGGTCATGGAGCACTGTGATGAGAAGAGCATGGATAATTGTGATGATGAGCGTCATGGGGCGTTGTGATGATAAGTGTTATAGAACGTTGTGATCACAAGGATTTGGAGCATTGTGATGAGACAGATCATCGAATATTTTGATTTCATTTTGATGACAAGAGCCTGAAGCATTATGATGATGGGCATGGTGCATTTTGATGACAGGGTTCATGGAGCATTGAGATGCAAAGGGGCAGGGAGCATTGTGATTAGAGGGTTCATGGAGCATTGTGATGACAATGGCATGGAGCATTGAGATGCCAAGGGTCGTGGAGCTTTGTGATGACAAAGGTCATGGAGCAATTTGATGACAAGGGGTGGTGCAATGTGATGAGAAGGGCAGGGAGCATTGTGATGACAGTGTCATAGAGCAATTTGATGAAAAGTGTCATGGAATATTTTGATGACAGGGGTTATGGAACATTGTGATGTCTGGGGTCATCGAACTTTGTGATGATAAGTGGATGTAGCATTGCAAAGACAGGAGTCATGGAACATTGTGATGACAGTGGTGAGGGAGTATTGTGATGAATAGTGATGTAACATTATGATATCTGTGGTGAGAGAGCATTTTGATGAGAAGTGCATGGAGAATTGTGATGACAAGTTTTATGGAGCATTGTGGTGACAAGATTGTGGAGCACTGTAATGACAAGCGCAGGGTGCATTGTGATGACATGGGTCATGGTGCAGTGTGCTGACAAGCGCATGGAGCACTGTGATGACAAGGGTCATGGAGCATTGTGCTGAGGAAGGCATAGAGCATTGTGATGACAAGGGTCAAAGAGCATTGTGATGAAAAGTTCATGGAGCAATGTGGTTAATATGTCACAGAGACTGTGGATGACGAGGGCATGGACCATTGTGATGACAAAGGTCATGAATCATTGTGATGAATCGATTCATGGAGCAATGTGATGACAGGGGTCATGGATCATTGTGATAACAAGGGCATGGAGCATTGTGATGACAAGGGCAGGGAACATTGGTGTAATAAGTTTCATGGATTATTGCGATGACAGTTGGAATGGCGCATTGTGATGACAAGGGCATGGAGCATTGTGATGACCAGGTCATGCAGTATTGTGAAGAGAGGTGTCAGGGAGCATTGTGATGACATATGTCATGGCCCATTGTGATGACAATGCCATGGAGCATTGTGATGCCAAGTGTCATGGAGGATTCTGATGACAATGGAAATGGACCATTGTTATGACAATGGCTTGGAGCATTGTGATGACAAGGGTCAGGGAGCATTGTGCTGACAAGTGCATGGAGAATTGTGATGACAAGCGTCATGGAGCATTCTGATGACAAGCTTGTGGAGTATTTTGATGACAATGGCATGGATCATTGTGATGAAAACAGCATGGGCATTGTGATGAAAAAGGCATGGAGCCTTTTCGTGACAGGGTTCAAGGAGCATTCTGATGACAAGTGTCAGGGAGCATTGTGATGACAAGTGTAATGAGAATTGTGATGACAAAGGTCATGGAGCATTGTGATGAAAAAGGCATGGAATAATGTGATGACAGGCATCTTAGAGCGTTGTGATGAAAAGTGTTATGGAACATTGTGATCACAAGGGTTTGGAGAATTGTGATGAAAGAGGTCATGGATCATTTAGATTTCAAGGAGCATGGAGCATTGTGATGACAAGGGCATGAAGCAATGTGATCCCAAGGTTCATGGAGGACTGTGATGACAATGGGAATGGAGTATTGTGATGACAAGCGCATAGAACACTGCAATGACAAGGTCAGGTAGTATTTTGCTGACAAAGGCATGGAGCACTGTGATGACAGGTGTCATGGAGCCCTGTGATGACAAGCGTCACGGAACATTGTGAATACAGCGGTTATTGAGCATTGGGATGACAAGGGCATGGATGATTTTGATGACAAGGTTCATGGAGCATTGGGCTGAAAATGTTCATGGAATATTGTGATGACAGGGATAATGCAGCATTTTGATGACCAGTTCCTGGAGCACTTTGATGAGAAGACAATGGAGACTTGTGATGACAAGTCTCATGGAGCATTTTGATGAAAATGGACATGGAGCATTGTGATTACAGGGGTCTTGGAGCATTGTCATGACAAGGGCATGGAGCATTTTGATGAGAAGGCCATGGAGCATTCTGATGACATACATCATTGAGCATTATGATGACAAGGGCATGGAGCATTGTGATTACAGGGGTCTTGGAGCATTGTGATTAAAATGACATGGATCATTGTGATGAAAAAGGCCTGGAGACGTGTCATGACAGGGTTAAAGGAGCATACTGATGACAAGTGTCAGGGAGCATTGTGATTACAAGTGTATTAAGCATTGTGATGACAAATGTCATGGAGCATAGTGATGAGAAGTCCATGGATATTTGTGATGATGAGCGTCAAGGGGTGTTGTGATGATAAGTGTTATGGAACATTGTGATCACCAGGGTTTGGAGCATTGTGATGACAGAGGTCATGGAGCATTTTGATTTCATTGTGATGACAATAGCCTGAAGCATTATGATGATGGGCATCGTCCATTGTGATGACAGGGTTCATGGAGCATTGAGATGAAAAGACGCATGGAGCATTTTGATTACAAGTGTCTTGGAGCATTGTGATGACAAGGGCATAGAGAATTTTGATGACAGGGCCATGGAACATTCTGATGACATGTGTCATGTAGCTTTTTGATGACAAGGGCATGGAGCATTTTGATTAGATGGGTCGTGGAGCATTGTGATGACAAGTGTCATGGAGCCTTGTGATGACAAGGCCGTGGAACATTGTGATGGCAGGTGTCATGGAGCATAGTTATGACAGAGGTAAAGGAGCATTGTGATGAGAAGGGCATGGAGCATTGGTCTGAAATGTTTCATGGATTATTGTGATGAGAGTGGGCATAGAGCATTGTGATGATAAGGGCATGGAACACTGTGATACATGGGTCATGGAGGATTCTAATGACAAGGGCATGGGGCATTGTGATGAGAAGGGCATCGAGCATTGTGATGACAAGTGTCATGGAGCTTTGTGATGACAAGGGCATGGAGAAATGTGATGAGAGGGTTCATGGAGCATTGTGATGACAATGACATCGAGCACTGTAATGCCAGGGGTCATGGAGCTTTGTGATGACAAAGGTCATGGAGCATTTTGATGACAAGTGCATGGTGCATTGTGATGAGAATGGCAGGGAGTATTTTGATGCCAGGGTCATGCAGCAATTTGATGAAAAGTGTATTGGAACATTTTGATGACAGGGGTTATAGAACATTGTGATGTCAGGGGTCATGGAACATTGTGATGATAAGGGGATGTAGCATTGTGATGACAGGGGTCATGGGACATTGTGATTACGGGGGTGACGGAGTATTGTGACGACTAGTGATGAAACACTGTGATATCTCTGGTGATAGAACATTTTGATGAGAATTGTATGGAGCATTGTGATTACAAGGTTTATGGAGCATTGCAATGACAAGTTTCTGGACCGTTGTGATGAAAAGCGAATGGCACATTGTGATGAGAAGGGTCATGGAACATTTTTCAAACAAAGGCATGGAGCATTTTGATGACAATGGTCACGGAGCATTGTGATGAAAACGGCATGGGGCATTGTGATGAAAATGGCATGGAGCCTTTTCGTGACAGGGTTCAAGGAGCATTCTGATGACAAGTGTCAGGGAGCATTTTGATGACAAGTGTACTGAGCATTGTGATGACAAAGGTCATGGAGCATTGTGATGAAAAGGGCATGGAATTTTGTGATGACAGTCATCATGGAGCATTGTGATGACAAGTGTTATGGAACTTTGGGATCACAATGGTTTGGAGCATTGTGATGACAGAGGTCATGGATCATTTTGATTTCAAGGAGCATGGAGCATTGTGATGACAAGGGCATGAAGCAATGTGATCCCAAGGTTCATGGAGGATTGTGATGACAATGGAAATGGAGTATTTTGATGACAAGCACATAGAGCATTGTAATGACAAGGTCATGTAGCATTTTGCTGACAAAGTCATGGAGCATTGTGATGACATGTGTCATGGAGCACCGTGATGACAAGTGTCACGGAGCATTGTGAATACAGGGGTCATGGAGCATTGGGATGACAAGGGCATGGATCATTGTGATGACAAGTGTCATGGAGCAGTGGGCTGAAAATGTTCATGGAGTGTTGTGATGACAGGGGTCATGGAGCATTGTGATGACAGAGGTCAAGGAGAATTTTGATTTCATTGTGCTGACAATAGCCGGAAGCAATATGATGATGGGCATGATGCATTGTGATGACAGGGTTCATGGAGCATGGAAATGAAAAGGCGCATGGAGCATTGTGATTACAGGGGTCTTGGAGCACTGTGATGACAAGGGCATGGAACATTTAATGAGAAGGCCATGGAGCATTCTGATGACATGTGTCATGTTGCTTTGTGATGACAAGGGCATGGAGCATTGTGATTACAGGGATCTTGGTGCATTGTGATGACAAGTGTCATGGAGCCTTGTGATTACAAGGCCATGGAACATCGTGATGGATGGCGTCATGGAGCACTGTTATGACAGGGGTAATGGAGCATTGTGATGAGAAGGGCATGGAGCATTGTGATTACAAGTTTTATGGAGCATTGCAATGAGAAAATTGTGGACCGTTGTGATGAAAAGTGCGTGGCAAATTGTGATGAAAAGGGTCATGGAGCTTTTTTTTGACAAAGGCATGGAGCATTTGATGACAAGGTTCACGGAGTATTGTGATGAAATGTTCATGGAGCATTGTGGTTACAAACGACACAGAGCCTTGTGATGACGCGGGCATGGAGCATTGTGATGACAAATGTTATGAAGCATTGTGATGACTGGAGTCACGGAGCATTGTGATGACAGGGGTCATGGTGCATTGTGATGACAAGGGCATGGAGCATTGTGATGACAGGGGCATGGAGCATTCGTCTGACAACTTTAATAGATTATTGTGAGGACAGTGGACATGGTGCATTGTGATGATAAGGGCATGGATCATTGTGATGAGAAGGTCATGGAGTATTGTGAAGACAGTTGTCAGGGAGCATTGTGATGACATATGTCATGGTCCATTGGGATGACAATAGCAGGGAGCCTTGTGATGCCAAATGTAATGGAGGATTGTGTTGACAAATATAATGGAGCACTCTGATGACTAGGGCTTGGAGCATTATGATCACAAGGGCCATTGAGAATTTTCAGGACAAGGTCGTGAAGCATTGTGATGACAATGTCCTGGAGCATTGTGATGAGAAAAACATGGAGCCTTGTGATGAGAAATCTCATGGAGCATACTGATGAAAATGGACATGGACCATTGTGATTACAGGGGTCTTGGAACATTGTGATGACATGTGCATGGAGCATTGTGAGGAGAAGGCCAAGAACATTCTGAAGACATGCCTCCTTTTGCTTTGTGATGACAAGGGCATGGAGCCTTTTCGTGACAGGGTTCAAGGAGCATTCTGACGAGAAGTTTCAGGAAGCATTGTAATGACAAGTGTATTTAGAATTGTGATGACAATGGTCATGGAGCATTGTGATGAAAAGGCCATGGAGTATTGTGATGACAGGCATCATGGAGCGTTGTTATGACAAGTTTTATGGAACATTGTGAATACAAGGGTTTGGAGCATTGTGATGAGAGAGTTCATGGATCATTTTGATTTCAAGGAGCATGGAGCATTGTTATGACAAGGGCATGAAGCAAAGTGATCACAAGGTTCATGGAGGATTGTGATGACAATGGTAATGGAGTATTGTGATGATAAGCAAATGGAGCATTGTGATGACAAGGTCATGTAGCATTTTGCTGACACAGGCATGGAGCATTGTGATGATAAGGGTCATGGAGCACTGTGATGAGAAGCATCACGGATCATTGTGATTACAGGGGTCATGGAGCATTGTGATGACAAGGGCATGGTTCAATGTGAAGACAACGGTCATGGAGCATTGGGCTGAAAATGTTCATGGAGTATTGTGATGACAGGGGTTATGGAGCATTGTGATGACTAGGGAATGGAGCATTTTGATGACAAGAGTTCCGGATCATTGTGTTGTCAGTTGTCATGGAGTGTTGTGATGACAGTGGTCATGGAGCATTGTGATGATATTGGGAACGGAGCATTGTGATGAGAAGGTTGTGGAGCATTGTGATTACAGGTGTCTTGATGCATTGTGATGAAATGGGCATGTATCATTGTGAAGAAAAAGGCATTAAGCCTTGTCATGACAGGGTTCAAGAAGCATACTGACGACAACTGTAAGGGAGCATTGTGATGACAAGTGTATTGAGCATTTGATGACAAAGGTCATCGAGCATTGTGATGAGAAGACCATGGATAATTGTGATGATGAGCGTCATGGGGTGTTGTGATGATAAGTCTTATGGAACATTGTGATCACAAGGGTTTGGAGCATTATGATGACAGAGGTCATGGAGAATTTAGATTTCATTGTGATGACAATAGCCTCAAACTTTATGATGATGGGCATGGTGCATTGTGATGACAGGGTTCATGGAGCATTGAGATGAAAAGGGGCATGGAGCATTGTGCTTACTGGGGTCACGGAGCATTGTGATTACAAGGGCAAGGAGCTTTGTGATTACAGGGGTCTTGGAGCATTGTGATGACAAGGGTCATGGAGCCTTGTGATGACATGTCGTTGAACAATGTGATGGCAGGTGTCATGGAGCATTGTTATGACAGAGGTAATGGAGCATTGTGATGAGAAGGGCATTGAGCTTTGGTCTAAAATGTTTCATGGATTATTGCGATGAGAGTGGACATGGAGCATTGGGATGACAAGGGCACGGAACACTGTGATACATGGTTCATGGAGGATTGTAATGACAAGGGCATGGAGCATTGTGATGAGAAGGGCATCGAGCATTGTGATGACAAGTGTCATGGAGCTTTGTGATGACAAGGGCATGGAGCAATGTGATGAGAGTGTTCATGGAGCTTTGTGATGACAATGACATGGAGCATTGTGATGCCAATGATCATGGAGATTTGTGATGACAAATAACAGGGAGCATTTCGATGACAATGGTGTGGTGCATTGTGATGAGAAGGGCAGGGAGCATTTTGATGACAGGGTCATGCAGCAATTTGATGAAAATGTAATGGAAAATTTTGAGGGCAGGGGTTATAGAACATTGTGCTGCCAGGGATCATTTAGCTTTGGGATGAAAAGGGTCATGGTGCATTTTGATGACAGGGGTTATGGAACATTGTGATGTCAGGGGTCATGGAACTTTGTGATGATAAGGGTATGTAGCACTGTGATGACAGGGGTCATGGAATATTATGATTACAGGGGTGAGGGGTATTGTGATGACTAGTGATGGAACATTGTGATATCTCTGGTGAGAGAGCATTTGGATGACAAGTGCATGGAGCATTGTGATTACAAGGTTTATGGAGCATAGCGATTACAAGGTTGTGGACCGATGTGATGAAAAGCACGTGGCACATTGTGATGACAAGGGTCATGGAGCATTGTTCTGACAAAGGCATGGAGCATTGTGATGACAAAGGTCACGGAGCGTTGTGATGAAAAGTTCATGGAGCATTGTGTTTACAAAGGTCACAGAGCCTTGTGATGACACGGGCAAGGACCGTTTTGATGACAAACGTTATGAAGCATTGTGATGAATGGAGTCACGGAGCATTGTGATGATACGGGTCATGGAGCATTGTGATGACAAGGGCATGGAGCATTGTGGTGACAGGGACATGGAGCACTGGTCTGACAAGTTTCATAGATTATTGTGATGACAGTGGACATGGTGCATTGTAATGACCAGTGTATGGATCATGGTCATGAGAAGGTCATGGAGTATTGTGAAGACAGGTGTCAGGGAGCATTGTGATGACATATGTTATGGTCAATTGCGATGATAATGGCATGGAGCATTGTGATGCTAAATGTAATGGAGGATTGTGATGACAAATAAAATGGAGCATTTTGATGACTAGGGCTTGGAGCAATATGATGAGAAGGGCTATTGAGAATTTTCATCACAATGTCGTGAAGCATTGTGATGAATGGAGTCATGGAGCATTGTGATGACAAGGGCACGGAGCATTGTTCTAATAAGTTTCATGGATTCTTGCGATGACAGTTGGAATGGTGCAGTGTGATGACAAGGGCATGGAGCATTGTGAGGACCACGTCATGCAGTATTGTGAAGACAGGTGTCAGGGAGCATTGTGATGAGATATGTAATGGCCCATTGTGATGACAATGGCATAGCGCATTGTGATGCCAAGTGTCATGGAGGATTCTGTTGACAAATGTCATGGAGCATTGTGATGAAAAGTTCATGGGGTATTGTGATGACAGGCATCATGTAGTGTTGTGATGACAATTGTTATGGAACATTTTGATCACAAGTGTTTGGAGCATTGTGATGACAGAGGTCATGGATCATTTTGATTTAAAGGAGCATGGAGCATTGTGATTACAAGGGCATGAAGCAATGTGATCCCAAGGTTCATGGAGGATTGTGATGACAATGGTAGTGGAGTATTGGGATGACAAGCACATAGAGCATTGTAATGACAAGGTCATGAAGCATTTTGCTGACAAAGTCATGGAGCATTGTGATGACAGGTGTCATGTTGCACTGTGATGACAAGCATCACGGAGCATTGTGAATACAGGGGTCATGGAACATTGGGATGACAAGGGCATGGATGATTGTGATGACAAGTGTCATGGAGCATTGGGCTGAAAATGTTCATGGAATATTGTGATTACAGGGGTCTTGGAGCACTGTGATGACAGGAGTCCCGGATCATTGTGTTGTCAGGTGTCATGGAGTGTTGTGATGACAGTGGTCAAGGAGCATTGTGATGATATTGGTCATGGAGCATTGTGATGAGAAGGTCAAGGAGCATTGGGCTGAAAACGTTCATCGAGTATTGTGATGACAGGGGCCATGGAGGCTTGTGATGACAAGGTAGTGGAGCATTGTCATGAGAAGACCATGGAGACTTGTGATGACAAGTCTCATGGAATATTCTGATGAAAAGGGGCATGGTGCATTGTGATTACAGGGGTCTTGGGGCATTGTGATGACAAGGGCTTGGAGCATTGGGATGAGATGGCCATGGAACGTTCTGATGACATGCATCATGGAGCTTTGTGATGACAAGGGCATGGAGCATTGTGATGAAAAAGGCATGGAGCCTTGTCATGACATGGTTCAAGGAGCATACTGAGGACAAGTGTCAGGGAGCATTGTGATGACAAGTGTATTGAGCATTGTGATGAAAAAGGTCATGGAGCATTGTGATGAGAAGACCATGTATAATTGTGATGACGAGCGTCATGGGACGTTGTGATGATAAGTGTTATGGAACATTTTGATCACACGGATTTGGAGAATTGTGATGACAGAGATCATGGAGAATTTTGATTTCATTGTGATGACAATAGCATGAAGCATTTTGATGATGGGCATGGTGCATTGTGATGACCGGGTTCATGGATCATTGAGATGAAAAGGGGCATGGAGCATTGTGATTAGAGGGGTCTTGTAGCATTGTGATTAGAAGGGTCATGGAGCCATGTGATGAGAAGGCCATGGAACATCGTGATGGCAGTGGTCATGGAGCATTGTTATGACAGGGTTAATGGACAATTGTGATGGCAAGGGCATGGAACATTGTGATTACAAGGTCATGGATTATTGTGAATACAGGTGTCTGGGAGCATTGTGATGGTATATTTCATGTTCCATTGTGATGAGAATGGCATGGAGCATTGTGATGCCGAGTGTTATGGAGGATTGTGATGACAAAGGTAATGGAGCATTGTGATGACAAGGGCTTCGAGCAATGTGATGAGAGCGTTCATGGAGCATTGTGATGACAATGACATTGAGCATTTTGATGAAAAGGTCATGGAGCATTGTGGTTACAAATTTCACAGAGCCTTGTGATGATGAGGGCATTGACTTTTGTGGTGACACAGGTCATGGAGTCTTGTGATGACGGGACACACGGAGCATTGTGATGACTGGGGTCATGTAGCATTGTGATGACAGGAGCATGGAGCATTGGTCTGACAAGTTTCATGGATAATTGTGTTGACAGTGGGCATGGCACATTGTGATGACAAGGGCATAGAGCATTGTGATGACAAGGTCATGGATTATTGTGAAGACAGGTGTCAGGGAGCATTGTGATGGCATATTTCATGTTCCATTGTGATGACAATGGCATGGAGCATTGTGATGCCGAGTGTTATGGAGGATTGTGATGACAAAGGTAATGGAGCATTGTGATGACAAGGGCTTGGAGCATTGTGATGACAAGGGCCATGGAGCATTGTGATGACAAGGGCATGGAGCATTGTGATGACAACGGCCTTTGAGAATTTTGATGAAAAGGTCGTGAAGCATTGTGATGACAAAGACATGGAGCTTACTATGACAGGGGTCATGGGACATTGCGATGACAAGTGCATGGTGAATTGTGATGACAAGAGCATGTAACATGGGGATGAGAACTGTCATGGAGCATTGTGATAACAAGGACCTGGAGAATTGTGATGACAAGGGACATGGAGCATTGTGATGACCAGGGCATGGAGCATTGTTATGGCAGACCGTGGAACACTGTGATGAGAAGACCATGGATAATTCTGGTGACGAGCATCATGGAGCACTGTAATGACAAGGGGCATGGAGCATTGTGATGATAGGTCTCATGGAGCATTGTGATGACAGGGCTCATGGATCATTGTGATGACAAGGGTCATGGAGTATTCTGATGACAAGGTTGTGCAGTATTGTGATGACAAAGCATTTAACACTGTGATGGGAAGTGTCATGGAACATAGTGATGCCAAGTACGTGGAGAATTGTGACGAAAGGGAACATAGAGCATTGTGATGACCAGGGCATGGAGCATTGTGATGGCAAGACCGTGGAGCACTGTGATGAGAAGACCATGGATAATTGTGTTGACGAGCGTCATGGAGCACTATAATGACAAGCGGCATGGAGCATTGTGTTTACAGGGGTCTTGGAGCATTGTGATGACAAGGGCATGGAGCATTGTGAAGAGAAGGCCATGGAGCACTGTGATGACAAGTGCATGGAGCATTGTGATTACAGGTGTCTTGGAGCATTGTGATGAAAAGGGCATAGATCATTGTGATGAAAAAGTCATGGAGCACTGTAATGACAGTGTTCAAGGAGCATACTGACGACAAGTGTCAGGGAGCACTGTGATGACAAAGGTTATGGAACATAGTGATGAGAAGACCATGGATAATTGTGATTATGAGCATAATGGGGTGTTGTGATGAGAAGTGTTATGGAACATTGTGATCCCAACGGTTTGGAGCATTGTGATGACATAGGTCATGGAGCATTTTGATTTCATTGTGAGGAAAATAGCCTGAAGCATTATGAGGATGGGCATGGTGCATTGTGATGATAGGATTCATGGAGCTTTCAGATGAAAAGGGTCATGGAGCATTGTGATAAAAAGTGTCTTGGAGCATTGTGATGAGAAGTCCATGGAACATTCTAATGACATGCGTCATGGAGCTTTCTGATGACAAGGGCATGGAGCATTGTGATTACAGGGGTCTTGGAACATTGTGATGGCAAGTGTCATGGAGCCTGGTGAATGACAAGGCCGTGGAACTTTGTGATGGTAGGGGTCATGGAACATTGTTATGACAGGTGTAATGGAGCATTGTGATAAGAAGGACAGGAAGCATTGGTGTGAAATGTTTCATGGATTATTTTGATGAGACTGGACAAGGAGCATTGTGATGACAAGAGCACGGAACACTGTGATACAATGGTCATAGAGGATTGTAATGACAAGGGCATGGAGCATAGTGATGAGAAGGGCATCAAGCATTGTGATGACATGTGTCATGGAGCTTTGTGATGACAAGGGCATGGAGAAATGTGATGAGAAGGTTCATGGAGCATTGTGATGACAATGACATGGAGCATTGTGATGTCAAGGGTCAAGGAGATTTGTGATGACAAAGTCATTGAGCATTTTGATGACAAGGGCGTGGTGCATTGTGATGAGAAGGCCAGGGAGCATTTTGAGGACAGGGTCATGCAGCAATTTGATGAAAATTGTAATGGAATATTTTGATGACAGGGGTTATAGATCATTGGGATGTCTGGGGTCATGGAGCATTTTGATGACAGGGGTTGTGGAACATTGTGATGTCAGGTGTCATGGAACATTGTGATGATAAGGGGATGTAGCATTGTGATGACAGGGGTCATGGAACATTGTGATTACAGGGGTCTTGGAGCATTGTGATGAGAAGGGTCATGGAGCCTTGTGATGACAAGGCCATGGAACACCGTGATGGCAGGGGTCATGGAGCATAGTTATGACAGGGGTAATGGAACATTGTGATGGCAATGGCATGGAGGATTGTGATGAGAAGGCCATGGAGCATTCTGATGACATGTGTCATGGAGCTTTGTGATGACAACGGCATGGAGCAATGTGATGAATGCGATCATGGTGCATTGTGAAGAAAATGACATGGAGCATTGTAATGCCAAGGGTCATGGATCTTTGTGATGACAAAGGTTATGGAGGATTTTGATGACAAGGGCGTTGTGCATTGTGATGAGAAGGGCAGGGAGCATTGTGATGACAGGGTCATGGAGCAATTGGATGAAATGTGTCATGGAACATTTTGATGACAGGGGTTATTGAACATTGTGATGCCAGGGGTCATGGAGCATTTTGATGAAAAGGTTTTGGGAGCATTTTGATGACAGGGGTTATGGAACATTGTGATGTCAGGGGTCATCGAACACTGTGATGATATGTGCATGTACAATTGTGATGACAGGAGTCATGGATCATTGTGATGACAGGGGTGAGGGAGTATTGTGACGAATAGTGATGTAACATTGTGATATCTGTGGTGAGAGAGCATTTTGATGAGAAGTGCATGGAGCATTGTGATGACAAGGTTTATGGAGCATTGTGATGACAAGATTGTGGAGCACTGTGATGACAAGTGCATGGTGCATTGTGATGACATGTGTCATGGAGCATCGTGCTGACAAGCACATGGAGCATTGTGATGACAAGGGTCATGGAGCATTGTGCTGAGAAACGCATAGAGAATTGTGATGACAAGGATCAAAGAGCATTGTGATGAAAAGTTCATGGAGCATTGTGATGACAAGGGTCATGGAGCATTGTGATGACAAGTGCATGGAGCATTGGTCTAATAAGTTTCATGGATTATTGCGATGAATGTTGGAATGGTTCATTGTGGTGACAAGGGCATGGAGCATTGTGATGACCAGGTCATGCAGTATTGTGAAGTCTGGTGTCAGGGAGCATTGTGTTGACATATGTAATCGCCCATTGTGATGGCAATGGCATGGAGCATTGTGTTGCCAAGTGTCCTGGAGGATTCTGATGACAAAGGTAATGGTGCATTGTGATGACAATAGCTTGGAGCATTGAGATGACAAGGGTCAGGGAGCATTGTGCTGACAAGTGCATGGAGAATTGTGATGACAAGTGTCATGGAGCACTGTGATGAGAAGGACATGGATCATTGTGATGAACTAGGCATGGAGCCTTGTCATGACAGGGTTCAAGGAGCATACAGACAACAAGTGTCAGGGAGCATTTTGATGACAAGTGTAATGAGCATTGTGATGACAAGGGGCAAAGAGCATTGTGATGAAATGTTCATGGAGCATTGTGGTTAAAAAGGTCACAGAGACTGTTGATGATGAGGGCATGGACAATTTTGATGACAAAGGTCATGGAGCATTGTGACGACTGGAGTCACGGAGCATTGTGATGACAGGGGTCATGGAGCATTGTGATAACAAGGGCATGGAGCATTGTGATGACAAGGGCATGGAGCATTGGTCTAATATGTTTCATGGATTATTGCGATGACAGTTGGAATGGCATATTGTGATGACAAGGGCATGGAGCATTGTGATGACCAGGTTGGCAGTACTGTGAATACAGGTGTCAGGGTGCATCGTGATGACATATGTAATGGCCCATTGTGATGACAATGGCATGGAGCATTGTGATGCCAAGTGTCATGGAGGATTCTGATGACAAAGGTAATGGAGCATTGTGATGACAATGGCTTGGAGCATTGTGAAGACAAGTGTCAGGGAGAATTGTGCTGACAAGTGCATGGAGAATTGTGATGACAACGGTCATGGAGCGTTCTGATGACAAGCTTGTAGAGTATTTTGATGACAATGGCATGGAGCATTGTGATGAAAACGGCATGGGGCTTTGTGATGAAAAAGGCATGGAGCCTTTTCATGACAGGGTTCAAGGAGCATTCTGACGACAAGTATCAGGGAGCATTGTGATGACAAGTGTATTGAGTATTGTGATGACAATGGTCATGGAGCATTGTGATGAAAATGGCATGGAGTATTGTGATGACAGTCATCATGGAGAGTTGTGATCACAAGTGTTATGGAACATTGTGATCACAAGGGTTTGGAGCATTGTGATGACACAGGTCATGCATCATTTTGATTTCAAGGAGCATGGAGCACTGTGATGACAAGGGCATGAAGCAATGTGACCAAAATATTCATGGAGGATT
>NW_028294506.1:0-65714 GCF_964341445.2 Mesoplodon mirus | reverse complement strand
ATTTTCTAAAATGTATACATTAGGAAATAAAAAAAAGAAAATCAAAAAGAAACCGAGAAGGAAATAATATTCAAATGAATGTTGGCGGTACCATTCGCTTCGGAGTAGAGTCTTCACCATGTAAAGCATTTTGAGAGGTGAATTTTTAGCCAGATATATTTCCAGTTCGTCTTGATCTAATCTCTTTTTTAACCCACCTAAGACAACGTGTACAACGTCTAAATTTTTGTGTCAAGCCCATGGAACAACGTATAATTTCTCATCTCTCACGCAACGAATAATATGTGACTCATGATTTTCACTGTAGTTTCGCAATAGCCCGCCCCTTATTTGTGTATTCGGCTCTACAATTTGGCTTATCTATTTAGTTTTCCATGTTTCTATTGAAATACGTTGCTGTCACCTTTGGCGGTCGATTTTGCAACACATGTAGTATATTTCTCCAATTTTATACAACATTTACAACTATCCACTTTAAAGAAAAGTATTTATCGCCTAGGAACCCTATAATAAACGAGGCTTGGCTCGATCTCGCGCTCCAAACAAACCGAACTCTCCATCCTTTGAGATCAGGAAAGTGGTTCCAAAAAAAAACATTACCTGGAAACATCGGTAGGCCACGCAAGATCGTATAGGGCAAATATTTTACCTGTTCGAGGCTCAGCGTAATAGATTGTAAATCCCAAAGTTATTGACCAACGCCAAAAACTCTACCCTCTTATAAATTCAGTACTACAACTATGATTCTTAAAAGAGATTTCAAATGAAAAACAACCAATTGCTGGTAATAACTGGATGTTCCACGGATTTCCACTCACTGAGGTTTTTCCTCACTGATGGATCTCGAGCCGGTTAGTCGTGAGGCTACGTGGCGCGTCCCCAGGTGGCGGATAGGGGGTCAAACGCGAACCAAAAGCGACCTTGTGCTTCCCAGAGCAGCAGGTGGATCAAAGGGATGAACACTCTTTTTCTGCTGCGCAGATCTGGCAGTGCAAATTGTATTCTACAAGTCAATTCGGCCAAAAGCCTGCAAGCAAGTGACTAGGAAGTACATGGGAGGCGGTTAGGAGTCCTGTCCACTCAACTCCAATGAACTCTGGGAAAGACTGGCAAGCTACTCATTAGTATATTCAGCCCCCATGGTTAGAGCCCGGCAAGCTACCCCGTGGGTACAAAAGATGCCAAACAGAGTAAAATAAATGAGAGTCATTCCCCTGACCACGAAAGAGCCCCCGATAAGGCAGCGTTGGGTAGGACGAGTACGGAGAGGCTGCTACAATCTCAGGGCTATCTGGGCTACCTAAATGTGATAGGACTAAGGTGACGATCTGTACCTACAACGCAAGATCGCTTGCATCTGAGTCCGCTGTTGAGGACTTGCTGATGCAGGCCAGAAAGATCAGATACGACGACATCGGACTGGCTGAGACGAGGAGACATCATTCCTTTAACGCCGTTTATGATCCTGGAAAAGAACTCTTCCTTGGAACATGCGACAATAGAGGAGTTGGAGGCGTTGGTGTCCTCGTCAACACGAGTTTGGCCATGAACATCGAATCGTTTAAACAACTAACAACCCGAATCGGACGGTTAAGGTTGAAGAGATGTGGGCCTATGCCGGCTCTAATTATCTACGTCGTCTACGCAGCTACCTCAAGCTACGACGAAGATGAGGTCGAAGCGTTTTATATGGACTTGGAGAAGTTCTACAGAGAAGATCATACCTCCTTCAAAGTCATAATTGGCGACTTCAACGCTAAGATTGGACCGAACAGGGAGAGAGGCTATCCGAGTTTATCATGACGACCAAGACAATCCATGGTAACTCACAGTTCCAAAAGCCCCTCTCTCAACGCTGGACGTGGGAATCCCCCAATGGAGAGTACCATAGTGAAATAGACCACATCATAGTAAACCGAAGATTTTGCATAACCGATTTGGGTGTGCAAATGCACTGGCTCGTCTCTTCACAGGCTACCTGTCAGAATGCAAGGTTCCAAACAATGGAAGACCAGCAAAACCGTGTTGTTGTACAAAAAGGGAGACCTCCACGACATTGGCAACTATCGCCCAATCTGCCTGCTGTCCGTCGTAAATAAACTCTTTACTAGAGTCATTCTCAACAGGATGGACAGAACATTGGACGAGGTACAGCCATGCGAGGAAGCAGGGTTCCGAAAAGGATTCAGTACGATAGACCACATACACACAATAACGAGGCTCATCGAACTATCACGAGAGTATAAAAGACCGCTCTGTCTCACTTTCATCGACTTGAGGAAAGCCTTTGACTCCGTTGAGACAGAAGCGGTTATAGAAGCTCTGGGAAACCAGGGCGTCGCTACCCAAACACCACTCCTTCGTGAGCTATAGAAGAATTTCACGAATAGAATACCGTATCGCCATTTTACAACGCAATTAAAATGAACGTAAAGAGGGATGTTCGACAAGGCGACACAATGTCGCCAAAACTTTTCACATCGAGCCTCGAAGACGTTATGCGAAAATTGGAATAGGACAATGAAAGAGTGAAAAATGATGGTCGGCAACTACACCATCTTCGCTTTGCTGATGATATCGTCCTTATAACATCAAACATCAGTCAGGCGGAACGAATGCTTGCCGACATTGACCGAGTATGTGGAAGTATTGGTCTTCGACTATACATGACGAAGACGGTATTCATGAAAACGGATCGGTCTCAAAGGCCCCATTTAAGCTCAACGGAACAAATATCTCCGAATGCAACAGTTATGTGTACCTAGAAGAACTCGAGAACTCAACATGATGAATGACGTAGCTCCATAGCTGAGCAGGAGGAAGAGAGCAGCTTAGGGAGCTTTTAAGAGCATCGAGGATGTAGTGAAGAGGATGAAGAACACTCGACTCCGTGCCCACATTTTTGACTCAACGATGCTTCCTGCATTAACATACGCATCAGAGACCTGATCGCTACGTAGGCAGGATGAAAGAACACTCAGCGAAAGGGCGATGCTAGGAGTGTCGCGTGTCACGCAAGTGAGAGAGGGAATACGAAGCTCGGACCTACGTCAACGATCGAAAATTAGAGACGCCGTCCTTTACGCCAAAATGTCAAAAATAAGGTGGGCCGGGCACGTGATGCGACGAAATGGCAACCGATGGACAAGAGCCGCCACGGATTGGATTCCTCGGGATGTCAAGCGCACAACAGGAAGACCACCGACCCGATTCTTCAGAGTTCTTTACAAACACGCTGAACGAATGGTATGATGCTCAACGTGTCCCTAGAGCGAGCAGAACCCTTTGGACCACTCTTGCACGCGACAGGGACAGATGGAGGAATTACTGGCGCCCGCTTGATTCAATCGAAGATCAACGGGAATACAGGTGATACAGTTGAACTGGATGTTAAATTGTATGTTCAAATAAACGCTTGTGTTATGTCGGCCGAAGAGAACTGAACTTTTTCGAATTGTTCAACGAGTGTAAAAAATACAATTCATAAGCCACAGAAACATCCAGTGTTTCTCATATGCGAAGAAAGTAAAGAGAGGTACATAGAAGGACAAGGATGACTTCAGTGGTGGAGCAATATGATGCATCACGACACTTGGATTATCGAGAACAGATTTTGCAATGGACTGCAGCTTCTGGGAGAATGAACAGAACTTTAAGAATTTTTGGAGTACTTCTAATATCTCGTTGTGAAAGTAAAGTGGCTTGGGCAGGCGACGAATCAGAATCGAGGGTACCAACATCTTTTGAAGAGATGAACATATTTATTAGACTGTGCCTTCACATAACAACTGTTAACACTACTAAGAGGAATTCCAAACTTCGCTTATGTATTCCATCCTCTTGAATCCCAAATCCCATCAAGAGATAAATTTGAAAATCTGTCTTACTTAGCTTACAATGAAAGTAGAACTGGAGACTTTTAAAATGTCTTCTAAACAATATGCGAATTGCTAACTTTGCTTCAGTAGAGAAAATTTCCTGTTTGAAAACCTCTCTAGGACGCTGGAAAGATTGCACAAGCTCAAAGAGTTTTCAAATTGGTGAGTAGAAGCTCCTTAGGTAAAGGATTAACTATTCGGCTTTGATTAGACCATGAAGGAAGTGGCATGTGGTCGATTCCATCAACCATCATAGGAATGATTGAATGCGTATCTGGGCTATACACTAGCCAAAGGTGGCCCAATGATGTTTCAAGTTAGTGCTTTTATCCTTCCAAACAAGTTTTAACCAACTCGTCATCCACGGAGAGATGAAGGCATGGTGACCTTAGATGAAGGGATCGAACCTTTGTTCGATACAGTGCATATTGCAAATTCACCTCTAATCACTGCTCTACACCAGCCCCTCCTGAGGTTATATATATGTATATATATTATAAATATATAAATGTTATATGTATATATTTTTGTATATATGTTTGTTTGTATGTATATATACATATATGCAAACTCCACAAGTATATATATAAATGGTATACCAAAAGGTTCAAAAGTTGATGGCAAAACGTTTAGGTTATACGAGTTGTTACGATAGAGTCGAGTATCTCTAATGTCTTTAATGATAAAACATATGGAATCATAATAATAAGCTGGTACTCTTAGTTTCCTTCTTCTTAGAACAGTTCCGTCGCGAAAAGAACTAACCCGTTTGCAAAAAAATTTTGCAAACTTTAATTTGTACAAAATAAGCTTCTCAGGCGACGCGTGATATAACGTCTGCATCGGGAAGCTGTATAGATTAAATATATGGAGAAGAGCAATAAAAAAGTAGTGGGTGGGCGAGCAAAATAAAGAGCTGAAAGGAAAATGAATCATGCTAAATAGAACGATAGCAAAATAAAGTCAAAGAACAACCGTCAATGTGGCAGAAACCTTTGAAACCATTTCATTGTCAGGAACAATTGTCTTATTCATATCTGTAGTTTTATCCTGAACAGAATATGTTAGCCTTGAAAATAAATCAGGAAGACAGCCTTTACAGAAACACTTGAAACTTAACCTACCAAAGCATTTTCTGCCACAGCGAATCCAGCCTAAACTACAAATATATTGCGCAATGTTATTGCGGCAACTATAAAAGACAGCTCCTACCATGATTCCACCACTGCTACATGATTTAGTGGAAGAGAGATTACGCGAGGTACACGGCAATGATGGTTTACTTAAATAGAGCAGTGTGAATGCACCATTTTTTACTAATTAAGATATATGCACTGACATATATGAAACCGGAGGCGCAAAAAGGTGATTATGAGCTTTTCGTGGCTTCACTCGACTTTTTCTATGCTCTTCCAACACCTTCATTAACGATTCTGTGGAAGCACCAGAGGGTTGTTTCTGAAAAATTTTTCGTTTTAATTCTGGAAAGGTGTCCGACTAATAAGAAACATTTTCATAAACGGGTTAAAAGATTCGACATTAGAGATAATTCCACCGTTCTTCCAAGAACTCAAACACCGCGATCTCTTTTTTAACGAATAAATAACTGAGAAAAACTATGCTGTTTTTCATGCCAGGGTTATCAATGTTTCGCAAGAATTTACTAACCTAACTTATGTGTAATAGTCACTTTTAAATATACTTCTTGCTTAAGTTAAGACAATAAATACTCGTTTCAGAATTTTTGATTATCGAAGATACACTCTTCGTTAGGATCAAAGGTATACCTTTAAAACCTCTTGAATTGTCCTTATACTTAAATGAAGCGATCCCGTGGTTTCCGCAACAGAGTGCTCATCAAGTGTAGATGAAGCTAAAAAGAAAAAACAACTCTATACACATAAAAGGAACCCGAACTAAAGCCAATTTTTCCATGTAAATTACCTTCAGGCAGGATCAGAGATATACCATGGAATTCTTTAGCAAGATCATGATGTCGAGATGTAGCTTTGGCTATTAAGGCTGAAAAACATATATATGTATATATACACATATATGTATATATATGCATATATATATGTATATACACATGTATGTACGTGTGCATACATATATATATGTAAAAGAGTGAATATGCAGTGGATGGCTATAGAATTAATATGAAAATGCAGTAACACACAAATAGGAGTGCTCGTTTGTACGACTCCTGAAGATGAAACAGAAGGGTTTGTCGGTTCGTTGGTCCTTTCGTCAACGGATTGTTGAACATTGTCATATTCATGCAATTCCTTTTCATCAACTAAATTAAAAAAAAAAGTATTACACAATGACATCACGACATGGTAGATTGCAGAGGAAATTCTACTAGTACCTCGTTAATTAGTATACAACAATTCTAGTGCAAACTCACAGTTTGATTCACGATCTGAAAGCGGGGCATCGTCGAAACTCTGATCATCGAATCTGTCTTCCACTATCTCTTCATCATCCGCAATGCTAGACATTTTGGAAGTGTCTGAAGATATTAAAGAGAACAACAAATAAAAAAATATATTTGGAATGCATACTGACTCTAGCAACGGTCATCCAGATTAAACGTTAAAAATCCACTAACATTAACGGAACAGTAAAACTCAAACACAATAGAGAAACCATTAAGAAAATCGATATATTATTTCTGAGTAATCGATATGGAAATTTCAAAATGATAAATATGAATTTTTGAATTCCAAAAAACCTACGAGGAGCACCAAGTTGAGCGAGAGTATATTTACGAGGTAGAGAACTCATTTGAGACCACTGAGATGACGGTTTACTTTTATATCAGCGAAATCAAGAAAACAACACGTACATATCTTTTACACATCTATTCGTGAAATGAAAAACATGATAACCAGCTAGAAATGGATAGAAATCAACACGTCACTATAAAATCCCTATGACCGCCAGCAGGCAGTTTCCACCGCTTCTTAATTGTTGATTTGTGCTTAGGAAAGCATTCATTATGATTATGAATGTCAATAATAGTGTCTCCTACAGTTTATTTATTCGATATTGCGCGACGATTTAAAAAAAATATTGTAGATCTCGTCGAACTGTGCGAGAGAACTATAAAATGTTAAGAGTTCCGGCTTATTGCAACTGTCAAGCACTATATTCTATTGGAAAATGAAAAAAAAATAAGTTGCGAACTTCAATGTTATTCCACTATTTGAAAAATTAAGTATATTATGCAATTTGTTCAGTAATCATTATTAACACTTCCGTAACGAAACTGTATTTTCGATAACAGACTATAATTTCTTCATTAATATAGTAAGGGAATTGGGAAGTCTACATACCAATAAAAACAACTTTACTCTACCATTCCAAGTGTAATGTAAATCTATTACAAATGAAGCAAAACATTCCAAAAAAATGAAACCAAATCTAAATTTTTTCAAACTTTTCAAATAAGCGCGGTAGCCGCAAATACAAACGGAGCTACGAAAAATACGTCTATGCATTCTAGGGCGAAATATTGTGTTGTTGAATTGAACAGCTTTTGTATTGGAGATAAAGGCTTTCTCTCTGAAATGTGAAAAGAATATCATTGCCTTTAGAAAATAAGAATTTTAATTTGATGGGATATCTGTAGGCAAAAATCTATAGATTTCAATGGTTTTATTCCAAGTATTAAGGTTCAATACGAACCGACAATATATTAATTTAAAGTTAAAAGCGTTCATTATTTTCTCATTGAATGCACTGGATCAAATAAATCTCGAATGTAATGTGTTGAAAGTTAAAAGCAACCATTCAATCATCGTATGACTCCACATGACGACAGTATGACGCAGTGGTTAGAGGTGCCCTAAAATTCACGATTGATCTTTGGTTCGATTCCGGGCTTACTAAGTCGTCCATATCACTCTGGGATCGGAAAATTATTTAGACTCTTACTCTCTTACTTTTGTCAGGTATCGTAAGTTTGTATAAATTGAATATATATTCAACCATCTCAATGATGTCTGCTGAAGTCGAATGCTTGGCGTATCGCCTCACGGATTGATCAACGACGATCCCTTTGATCCGTTATTTTATGTTTTATGACGTCATATAAGGACTTAAGTCATTGCATATTAACGCATGCCGAAAATCTGTACAACCCTCATTCGAGTGGTTTATAGAGGTTTTTTTCTTTGCACTCCTTAAAACTACTGGGAACTGGGGTTCGCATATTATTTGAAGAAGAACGACTATAAAAATGCCAAGGGAAACATGTGTTTAAAGTAAACATCAATAAAATGCTCATTTTCTGTTAATATCTTTAGTACTTTAGTGCTTCGTAAATAACACTACCGAATAGTTTTTGCGCTTGATTAATTAATCTGCAGCTGTTAATAAGTAGGCAGCTAGGCTTTGAAATGACAGCCACCTGAGTCTTCTCCATAAGCAGCACAATCACGCGTGTTGTTTTTTTCAAATAATTGTCCTCGAATGAAGATTAGATCTGTGCTTGGAAATACACCTGCAAACATTTTGTAGAAATTCACAATTGCTTAGAAGTTAGGTAAATCTTAAAGGTTTAGAACATTAGGATTATGTCGAGTATTAAGTTGACATCACTGCAGTTTACAAGTTTCCCTACAGCCTCAATTCACCGCCATCTTCGTGGAATGATTCAAATCATCTGCAATCTGTAAATGAGCTCCTTTCATCAAAAATAACATGACAATAAATATAAATATATAAATATTATATGACGAGAGAACCGGCTGATCAAGGAGATTTAGAGTAAAGACTGTTAGTAGACTGAACCGGAAAGAGGCTATTTCGATTATATCTCAGTTCTTCATTAGTAATCTGTTGCCTTTCATCATCTTTAGTAATAAAGTTTTCGTATTATCTCTAGCAAAGCAAAGGTGTTACGAAATATTGCTAAGAAATGATGAAAACTGAAGCTAGATATTAGTTCACCTAACACGGTTGGTGATTATTAAATATTAGCTATACACTATTTTTGCAGGAAAATATAACAGGTTAAAAAAACACTGGAAGTAGTCCAAAACAGGAAACAATGCTTCTGTTCAATTGTGAACATAAAGATCTGAATCCAATTCTACTTGAGAAACACAGTGGTTCTACCACTTCTTTCTATTATATGAAGTTGATGTAGAGAAAGTTGTACTCTAATATTCTTAGTTCTACAATACCCATACCATGTCCTAAAATCTCCTCTAAAATTCTGCTTTTGCATCCCGACGTCAAAAATGTGGGCTGTTTCTTAGAAAGCCACATCTTAGCTCAGAGTAAGCTTTCTTAACCGTAATAAAAACCTTTAAAATTTACACATTTTTGCGAACGAGGCACATATCGGTTGCATAAAATTCTGCATTTTTGGAAGCGATGAAGTCATTGAATGCAGTTTAAGCCTTCGTTTGTTTCTGAAATTTTTACCGAACAGGAAGCTGTCGAGATGCTTGAAAAAGTCGTAGACGATAGATAAGAGATGCGGCAACTATGGTGAGTGAGGCAGGGTTTCGTGGCCCAGCTCCTTCGACCGTAGCAGGGGAATGACAGCGACTTTTATATTTTCCAAGGTAGAACTCGCCGTTACAATTTTTTTGAAACAAATGTCGCCCTGTGCATTCCTTGGCCTAATCCTCATTGCTGTTTTAAATACTCTATTCTGCAACAACGCCCGAGTTTGATCTCGTTTTCTCCTATTTTTTTCAAGCCGAATCCACACACAAATCCGTGGACCTTCGTAGATGGTGAATACGAGGAAACCAATAAGAGATGCGCTGGGACCCGCAGAACATCTGACGTCGGATCATGGAAGAACAACTTTGCTCCTGTTTTTCGCCCTAATCTTCGTCCATAATTCAAAATACTCCACGGAGATATGTGAAAAAATTCAACTCAGTTAATCCCAGACACATAGTTGGTGGCTAACTTATTAGAACTATGCCAAAAACGACTACGTTAGTAGATAGTGAAACGCTGAAGAAATGGATTTTTGGCTTCTGAATTGTCGGAATGATTTATATTTTTCAAATACAGGTAACCATACTCATGAATAAATCTATGAGTTTTTCTCAATGTGCATGGATTGTATTTTGCATGTCAACTGACCAGAAGGCTGAAATGAAGTGAGGTGGTAGAAATGGGACACCGTGTGAGGTAGATTCCAATAAATAAACCCGACTTGTAATAGGAGGAACTTGACAAGCTACACCTTTGTTAGGTCCTGCATTGCAATGACAAAGCTTGGCAAGCCTGCCGTGGATATCTTTTATCACAGATATTGAAAACAAAAAGCCTCATACAAAAAAATCATTGTGCTCCTGGTGCTCATGGGGTGTGGAGAACAGATTAGTCGACTGTGTCAGAGATGAGCATAAACGGTTTCAATCAATTGATAAACCACAAAACTGATTGTAAAGGTAATGCAGCAAAAAATTATAAAAGATTGAGGAAATATTTGGATTATTTAGAGTAGATTGCCCAATTTCGCAACGCGAAAAGTTCACGTTTTTTTCACCATTTTTCTTAGTGATCTTGTTCTAATACTAACTTGTACTGATTCTGGGTGGGTACCTGTAGCGTAGTAGTTAGAGGTGCAATGGAATAAGCACTATCTGAGTGTTTGATCTGAGAGCCGATCTAATCAAGTCCTTCCTTCCTCTGGTAACGAGAAATTGGTGCCAGACTAGTCTGGGAGGATAAGGCCAGTGATTTCATACATTGCCAGGTAACCGGAACTCATTGCGTTCAATCACTTTTACAATGCCTGAAGTCGAATCCATGATGCATTGCTCAGAAAATCAACGATAGTGACCAATGCCGAATGGTTTGTCGATTGTCCTTCATTGATTTGGACTACTGAGATAATGTCGTTTCAAAATTTGACTTTTTTAACTTTCAATTGAACAGTGACGCAAAATCGTTGAAACTGGTTGCATTGAACTGCATTTGGTCAGAGAATTGCTAATGATCAATGGTTACAACGTTCGTTTCGGAATGTTTATTGATGGAGAAAAGCAGCTTGAGGATTACAAGGATCGCAGCTACCCTTATGATGACCAAGAGAAAAGACACATGAAGAAAACCCTGAAACACATTTGTGCGAAATTACGCTCGAAGAATTTTGCGGCCACTTGTCATGGATGTTATTGAGCACATGAAATCATAACGCATAAAATCCTGGGAAAATTACTACGGCAAGAATTAGTGTGCAGAAGTCGCTATAATGTACTAAAAATTGGAATATAGGATGTTAATGAAAGATCGGTAAAGACGGTTTCTACTACATAATTATTAGCAGCGCGAATTGCAAGTGGTAGTGTAGAAGGACATGTTGGAGTTGGACATGTTTACTAATTTAAAGTGGGAATTACGGATTACTGCCACTTCAAAATCCTGGACAACTTCATTCGCACTAAACATCAATTCAGAAGCGACCAAACAGGCCTTTGACGACTTCAGACTAAAAAATCTTATCTTCTGCGTGGATGGAATGTCTAAACTTGTACAGTTTAAAAAAAAATTCAGTACTTATTAAGGCTTTCACTTTGGCCGATAAAGTTAATTTTTTTAACGATGTTGTAGTGGTGTTCAATTTTCTGCTCAAAATCGGATATTTATTGCTAAAATACGAACATGATCGGCGAAGTATCCGTTATTGAGGATAGGTTGAAAGAAAGCTAACGTTAAAAGTGCGAATAGTTCAGACCTTTGTGAGTAGATTTATTCTATTGGCTATCATTCTTTGACGAAAAAGTATACAGCGGAAAGAAGTGCTGGTAAGCAATATTTATGTTAAATCTAGCTTCACATATACGGAATGCTGCTTTGGAACAGTTATAGGTGTATAGTAAAATAAAGCACGCTGAGAGAAAGGCAAAGGGAGGGGCACGGATGGTGTAATGGATAACTGGTGACCCCCCGGAAAGGGCAATCATCTGGTTGGAAGTTCGCACCGCCCCGAAGTTTTGCAAATATTTCAGTGTCTTAGCGGTTATTTCGATTGATAATAACACTACCGATTAACAGAAATAGGTAGTTAAAAATGAAATTCAAAATTATAGGTGTGTTTAAATCTAGGCAAATTTTCATCTTTAAATTTTGACCCCAAATTAAGTAAAACACTAATCCAGCACAGTATCAAAATGGTGTCTTAATGGCATCTCTTAATGGGGTATATTTAAGGAAATATCAGCTTGAAAACTAAACTATATTTGGCACTCGACATGATTACTACATTAAATCCGAAAGCACTCGAAAAAGTCTCTTGCACGCTTTCTCGACGCTTTTCACCCGCTCGATGCTGATTTCTTCAAGTGTTGGATGGTCCAATTGTAGGTGAGGAAATCGAATGCTGTTTTCGGATGTTGACTGGTCATAGTGAATAGACATGTGTAGATAACATGGTAAACCCTGAAATTTTCGATTTTCACAGTTTGAATCCATTGATGCCAAAGAATATGAACTGTATACTCCGTGTCGTCACTTTACTCTTTATATTCGTTTATGTAAAAATCACTCTTTTATATTCGATCACTTATTTTTAATTTCAAAAAGGAATATTATTTTGGACAAATAAGCAATACTTAGAAAACTAAGTATAAAAAATAAGGTATATCCATTTACCACGTCGCATTTTAAAAAAAAAGAAGAGCAAGAGTAGAAAACGTGAAATATGTTAGTTTTTGTGACACTCTCCTAGCTAAGATAAGTGCACGTTAAATGTAAGATGGCTTTAAAAAACCTTTTGAAGGATGCGAGTAATCCTAAATGCTTTATGCCAAGGATTAAAAGTCCGAATGACGACTGCAGAGATTTTCATGTGACACAAAGGTTTTGATTTAAAAAATTAGTACATAAAGGAGGCAACCAGATGATATTTTATTGTTTCTGGTATAATAAAAAGTGATTTCGCCTTTTATGGTCATTGTTTTTCCATGAGATAGCGATTTTTTACTGTGGAATTATACTTCTTGATTCTTCTTCTTTGAACGAGCACGAGGTTGTTAAGTTTATTATGAGGCTGACGTTTCGGCCGTATCGCCTTCTTCAGAGCCTGGAAAGGTCGACTGACAGCGATCTACCAAGCCAAACACGTCAATAACTCAAACAGAGAAATTCAAAAACCAAGTCCTAACCGCGTAAATAACATAGAATACTCACCACTTCTCTGCCTTCGACCAACCGCTAGGTTGTGTCTGCGGAAGAGGAATGAGGTATACTTCCTTCTAGAGTGCCCCTTTATCAGACTAGAAGATCAACCTGATATATTGTGCGAAATCACGTGTGATTAGGAGGCACTCTTCCTTGCGGTTCATGTTTGAGTTTTTGAAATTAATCCAAAATGCCTCAAGAACTTTGCGTGTCGATATGCTAGTTTCTTGCTCAAGAATATTAACCTTAACATCAAAATCCTCTCCGTTGTGTCTTTGTGTCCTATGCGTGCCTAGTGGAGTACTCGTTTTGCTTTTAAATTTTCCATCTAGGTGTTCTTCTATGCGGACACAAAGAGGTCTTCCCGTTTCGCCAATATATTCGTCTCCGCAAGTTTGCAAGAAATCAGGTACACTGTACCTGAGATCATGCAATCACCGTCTCTGCCCTGAGGGCAAATGCAAAATAATATAATAAATAAATATAAATAAATAAAATAATGTAATACAAATACAAAATATTATACATTACATGTTTTACACATACATTACATGGACGATGCAAAATTTTTAATAACACCAGTTATTTATCTGTAAAAAGTGAACTACCAAAGTAGGAAAGTACTAGTAAGTTTTCTAAGGTGTGTGTACTTTTCATTTTAAGCTTATTTCACTTTAAAACATTCATCATGCCATCTCATTGTGTCATTGGCCTTTTATGTCAAGAAAGTGATTTGGATGTCCGATGGCAAATCTCCATTTTGCTGACGTATGACAATGTGACAATTCATTGTGACAGCTTTCTACCAGTACATCTCACATAAGAGATCCAAGAACAAAACCAAGTTCTTCAGAATTCACAAGTTATTCAGGATGTACTGAATTTTAGTGCAGATGTAGTGCATTCCATAATGATGTACTTTATGTACGAATTTCTAAATAAGAGAAGGCATTTGTACACCGATAGTGTTGGTATACAAGTATTCCTTTGGCTGAGGACTTACTGCATAGAAGGACCTATCTTATGGGCTGTATTATAATATCGCATATATGTATGTTCTCGAACAGTAAGGGTCTAAACCAGCAATAAAAATTGGTGGTAATAAGAATTAATGATTGTTTCCAAACAGAAAATCTTCTCAACCCTAATGTCTGAACAGTCTGAAGAAGAATTCTCAAAGAACTGCAATGATGCTGTTATGTATCCAAATTATTTCCAATAATTTCACTGTCGTGAAAAGAAACACAGTAAGTTAGAACATTTATCATTACTGATTTATTATTACATCATAGTGAAAAGCTGTCCTAAGGTAATGAACCTCAATGTCTAAACAAGGGAATATCTGCGTTTTCTCATTGGCCATAATCTGTAGTGTATATTCTCTTAAAAAGCAATATACTCTTGTCCCAAATTGAGCTGCTCTAAATGGAGGTTTTTTATAAATTATTAGGAGAGAGAACAGTTTTCGAAGAGCTATTCCGGACATACGATTTACGTCGAATTTTCTTTTCTAGTGATTTCAAGAAGTGCGGTAAGAAAACCTCTGGGAATCTTTCAAGGGGTGTATACCGATTTTGGTACACATGGCGTTTTTGTGTTAAGGAATCGAACCGAAAAGCTATATTCTAGGCAGCAGAATCCATTCAATTTATTCATTAAATTTCATAGAGTACTATTAAAATTAGGAATTGATAACACATTAGAAGTGATACTGTTCAGCAAAAGAAAGTATTGGTTCGATCATACACGAGGACCATTAAGCCTATCATCCTCCGGAGTCGGGTTGGAGAATTGGTACCAGACTTGTTCAGGACCAATTGGCTTCTTCAAATCCGCATAACTGGCGACTACTTAAGGGTTGAACAACAATTGTTTAATTTTCAATTATGAAGTAGTATAAGTATCAATATCCTTCATATTTTTACCCAGATGTCTCTTTAGTAAATTCCAGAAGATTACACTTTCCTAACCATTTAACAACATAATAACCTTACTGGTTCAATGCGGCACCAGACCAACGAAGCCCTTAAACCTTGAATTTGGTTTGTAACATTGTTGTCGAGCAGTTCGTCTGTTAACAAATCGGAAGATTCAAATCGCTGCTCTCATGAAAACAATCTCAGGTGATAAAATAACGATGGATTGTAGACGATTTATTTATAAAGGTCATAATTTACTTTTAAAATGATATAATCCTGATCAAACACAACATGGCTACTCTGAAAAAAGGAACAGTTGGAATCTACTAATTCTACCAACGAGACACTTTTCTTTTGTTCGCATAGCATTTTGACGTCTTGAAATCGACGATTTTCCTGAAAACGTTTTCAGCAGCGGTCTAGTTTTTAAAGACTTCTTAGTAGTAGTAGCTTTCGAGATTCCTGCGAAAAAATGGTAATCGGTTAGCCAGAGATCCGATGTGAAATGATTCGTATGTGAGGGTTACGTAAATCTATTAGTCGAGAATCTACAGCGTTACAGGTACCAGATTTTGTCGAGGATTTTTGTACAAAATAATTGACTGTTTCTGGTTGCCCTTTTTAAAATGTGTGGCAAATTTGATCTAATTGTCCAAAGCCATATAACATGGATCTAAAAAGCGACAATGTTGCTAATTTCAAAACAATTTCCACGTAAATTAGTTCTTTTATTAAGGCTAGCAAACGGATAAAAAGAATCGCGAAGAAATACCTTTCTAATATGTATCCACCCTACACACATAAATTAGTTGGGCATTTTAGATTCTTTCGAGTTTTTTCTTCGTTTCATTAAACCACAATATTATTTGACATCGGTCTCATCCTATGCACACTTTGGTTTTTTTATGTTTTTTTTTTCATCGATATTTCCGTTTTCTTGCCAAGTACGATAGATTGTTGTGGTTTTTGTTATTATTTGAAAAATAAAGGACAATCAATCAGTGCTGATCAGTCTCGCGCTATGCATTCGACTTCATCAAGCATTGTAGAGATTAATAAATGCATATATTTGCCAATAAAATGACTTTCGGTGGCCTACCGATCTATCACGTCAGTGTGTTTATCCTCTCAACCAAGTCTGGTACCAATATACCGATTCCAGCGGAATGGAAGGTTTAGTGTGCCTGGGTACGGGATCGAACCAAGGATTGTTGGAAAGCGTATTGCAGGCCACCTCTAACTACTACGCTACACGCGCACCATTAGTATTTAAATCAGGTGTATTGCAAATGCCATTTGAACACTTTCAACTATAGCAACACTCCACGAAAGTAGTGTATTGTAACCATTCAGGATTCTTTTTGAGATCAATTGAGAATTGTAGAACTATTTTATAATTTTCTGCGTTATTCGTTTCCATCTACACATGAGACTCTACCTATCTTTATTCATTTATTCACAGATAGGTCAGTGACTCCGTCATTGATTGCCAAATAAAATCATTACAAAATTCTTTCTGGTTGAAAGCCACAAGCCATATGACGTCTTACTTTCAAAGGAAAGGATCCTAGATAGTCGATCTCGCGCACGCTCCTCCTCCTTAGGTTACAAAAGAATTCTTCATCAGTACTGTCCGATACGCTTGTTGAGTGTTCTCTACAATTTTTACACGAAGATTACCCTCTTCTGCATATCGTGAACTTTGAGTCACAATAACAGCAATCAGGATTCCGTCATGAAACCTGTTGTATGGACCACATCCAGGCCGTATTCAGGACCATAAGAGTATGTCGACAGCATCATTTGCCTCTTGAATTCACTTTTTTCAAATATGACATTACATTAAACGCATTTCAAGCGTTGGAACGAAATGTATCACAAAAACACAGCTTTTATTTCACCCTCTAACCATACATCGTGAAAGAGATCCAGAGATCGAAATAAGAAATTAGAAAATCTCTAGTTAAATATAAGATTTGATCCCATCTATTGCAGCGTTTGGTCAGGAACAGCTACTTTGTAAGTAGATTTCTCGTGAAAAGTGTCTTCTGGTTGAAGGCTCCTCTCAAACGATGTTGAATAGCTCGAGGCCAATGATTGCCTTAGGCGAACTAGCTGGGAGCAAACCTACAAATAATACAGCTATGAAAACCAGACATTGCGAAAAATTACCGACTCACATATATAGTAGACATCCTCAGCTTCTGATCGAAAAGTCGCACGTCCTCTTTGGTAATGGGATGGTCTTCAGGAGGGCAGAATGATAACTCTTCACCAAGAAAAGCATCCGTAAAACGAATCCCTTCACACAGATGTGAAATGTCTTTCAATTTCTCGAAACTAAAACTTCGTGAGCTATAAAAAATACAAGTAAGAAATATGTACAAAACTATTCTGAAATGACAGAGATACCTTTAAGAAAGTAAAAAATAGTGAAACGTAAGGATATGAAAACACCATATTCATGTCTCAAAAAAGAAGAATGAGGAGAAAGTAAATCAACCATCTTAGTCGTTGACGAGTGCGTTCTTCTCCCCAATATACCATCACTTGAAGCTCAGTAGCTGTTCGCTGTTGCTACAACAAAACTACTTTAAATGGATCTAATAAGTTTCGAAATCAAAAGGGAGTACAGAAATACAGGTATGCAAAAACGCCTACTGCTGTTGACGCAGTAGAGACAATTGAGTTCATTGAAGATATGGGAGAATGGAGACGTATGGAAACCAGCTTAAAAAGGCTAAAATAACTGTAGGCGATATTAAGCGCGTCAAAATTTTTTGAAAAGTTAGATGAGCGTTACGATAAATTTTTCTTCAGGATAAAATCATAATTATAAGTTTTAAGTGAATTTTGTTTACGACCACATATCTAAATGTGTTACTACAGAGGACATTTAAATGAAAATAAAAACAAGACGTAAGCAAAATAAATAACAGTGAATATCCTTTCCTTAGAGTCACCACGATCTATCACAATTCCAGGAGCTGGACGAATATCAGCAGGAATGTGTTCCAGAGCGCCAGATTCTGTAGTGGATAAAACGACTACACGGGAAAACGCTCGTCTAAAAGTTCAAGTTTTATAATGAATCATATAAGATATAATCACATACAATGCTCTTCCAATAGCTTCTGAATCAACAACGGTTGTTAGTAACAAACCGGTTTCCTGAGTTTGTCAACGAAAATGAGAAAGTTGATTCATGAGAAGACTGTAAGATATAAGTTCCATTTCGTGAAATACGTAGGTCATCTCTGGCCTTCACTGTAACAACTGCAGCTCCACCCAGTCCTCGAACCGGCATCTTAAAAGAAATAATACTTTATGTAGAAGTGTATTAGAAAAGTAGAAAGAAAAATTAAGAGTTTATTTCAGCTGAAAGTAACCATAAAAATGAAATTAACACCATTGAAGTTACACTACAAAGATTTAAGAAAAGAAAAGAAACAATGAAACATTATCTATAAATAAAAGCTTATAAGAAAAAAAAGAATACCCTATAGTTCACTTGAGGTCCACCTCCTCCCTCCACCGCAATCAGAAGATTTGTACAGAATCGAGCATTCTGAGACGGGGAAAATTCAATTCGAAGCGGAACAGTACGACGTGCATCCAGAAGTAAGATTTGGCTGTCCAAGAGCTGCAACCAATATGGTCGTTCTTCATTAGAGCATTGAATAGTGATAGGAAAGATTTTAGAAAATAACTAGTGTACAGTAAAAGGTGGTCCAGAATGACTGAGCTTCGCCCTTATTTGAAGAGAGGTATCTGTACGATTGGTAACATCAACGTTCGAAACAGCTGTATCTCCAATAGCTACGAAACCGAACGCTACTTCGAGTTGAGGGATATAAAGCACAGACCTGAATCTTAATTTTCAGAAAATAAAGCTGTCATAAAATTCTTATTGGTAAGTGAAAAAAAAACCTCCGCGTCGGATTAGAAGTCAGTTGTGAAAAGCATGGAACCATAGCGTTTGTAGATAAAGAGCTAGATGATCTTGCAGAGGAATGCGGTCGAGAGCTCAACTAAAGATATATTCGTCAACTTCATTCACTCGCACGTCATTAGGTTGTATGGGGCATACGAAAGAAGTGAATAACGACCAAAAACAGCTACGAGCCGCTCTCTGGGGAACTTAGCAAACCTATTAGTTGCCTTACCGACCTTTGAAGAGTATACGTGGACTTACTTCTTCAAGCTTTGAAGTGTCTCACCACTTCTTCCCAATCATAGAATCAACCAGTATACACAGAATCAAGAATGATTATGACTAATGTATGTTGTGTGCAAACCATCCCAGCACAACAGATATAGGAATTATATCTTTGATCATAAAAAATACATAGTTGGTTTTGGCTTACATTTACTCACAAACAGCAATAGGACGCAACATATAGTACTATGCAGCTAACGGAGTGAAGTGTCATCATAGAGATATGCGTACAATTAGCAAAATATGTATGAAAAACAGCTTGAATAGCTAATAAACAAGCAAACAACAGCACGGAAGTTGATGAGAGCGAACACAAAAATTTATACACAAATACTAATTGTTTACTTATTATACATAGAGTGCTTGCTAATTAGATCCTACTTGCCTAGCTTTCCCTTTATTGCTTTCGTAGCCTTATAACCCTAATCCAAGGATGGAAAATGGATTGTATACGGGGTTTGAATGCAACTTTACAATCATTCTTCTATTCATTATAAATGGCCCAGAAAGATATCAGAGAGACAGAATAAGATGCAAGAGAGCTTTAAGGTGAACATTGGGATGGCTGACAATAATGATTGTGGCTTAAGCCACCCAGTTGTAGTTGCAACTTCAAAAGATTTGAACGTTTGTATTTTATAGAATAACACACGCAAACGTCGCGATGCTCGAAAAGGATCACCACCAGGAACGAATATTGTAAGAGAAAGAGGAACTATTAAAATCATAAAAGCAAAAAAACCGCCTCACAACGCACCTCTCCCTCGCATGAAACCTTCCCTTGATTACAAGCAGCACCATGATCCATTTTCTAAAATGTATACATTAGGAAATAAAAAAAAGAAAATGAAAAAGAAACCGAGAAGGAAATAATATTCAAATGAATGTTGGCGGTACCATTCGCTTCGTAGTAGAGTCTTCACCATGTAAAGCATTTTGAGAGGTGAATTTTTAGCCAGATATATTTCCAGTTCGTCTTGATCTAATCTCTTTTTTAACCCACCTAAGACAACGTGTACAACGTCTAAATTTTTGTATCAAGCCCATGGAACAACGTATAATTTCTCATCTCTCACGCAACGAATAATATGTGACTCATGATTTTCACTGTAGTTTCGCAATAGCCCGCCCCTTATTTGTGTATTCGGCTCTACAATTTGGCTTATCTATTTAGTTTTCCATGTTTCTATTGAAATACGTTGCTGTCACCTTTGGCGGTCGATTTTGCAACACATGTAGTATATTTCTCCAATTTTATACAACATTTACAACTATCCACTTTAAAGAAAAGTATTTATCGCCTAGGAACCCTATAATAAACGAGGCTTGGCTCGATCTCGCGCTCCAAACAAACCGAACTCTCCATCCTTTGAGATCAGGAAAGTGGTTCCAAAAAAAAACATTACCTGGAAACATCGGTAGGCCACGCAAGATCGTATAGGGCAAATATTTTACCTGTTCGAGGCTCAGCGTAATAGATTGTAAATCCCAAAGTTATTGACCAACGCCAAAAACTCTACCCTCTTATAAATTCAGTACTACAACTATGATTCTTAAAAGAGATTTCAAATGAAAAACAACCAATTGCTGGTAATAACTGGATGTTCCACGGATTTCCACTCACTGAGGTTTTTCCTCACTGATGGATCTCGAGCCGGTTAGTCGTGAGGCTACGTGGCGCGTCCCCAGGTGGCGGATAGGGGGTCAAACGCGAACCAAAAGCGACCTTGTGCTTCCCAGAGCAGCAGGTGGATCAAAGGGATGAACACTCTTTTTCTGCTGCGCAGATCTGGCAGTGCAAATTGTATTCTACAAGTCAATTAGGCCAAAAGCCTGCAAGCAAGTGACTAGGAAGTACATGGGAGGCGGTTAGGAGTCCTGTCCACTCAACTCCAATGAACTCTGGGAAAGACTGGCAAGCTACTCATTAGTATATTCAGCCCCCATGGTTAGAGCCCGGCAAGCTACCCCGTGGGTACAAAAGATGCCAAACAGAGTAAAATAAATGAGAGTCATTCCCCTGACCACGAAAGAGCCCCCGATAAGGCAGCGTTGGGTAGGACGAGTACGGAGAGGCTGCTACAATCTCAGGGCTATCTGGGCTACCTAAATGTGATAGGACTAAGGTGACGATCTGTACCTACAACGCAAGATCGCTTGCATCTGAGTCCGCTGTTGAGGACTTGCTGATGCAGGCCAGAAAGATCAGATACGACGACATCGGACTGGCTGAGACGAGGAGACATCATTCCTTTAACGCCGTTTATGATCCTGGAAAAGAACTCTTCCTTGGAACATGCGACAATAGAGGAGTTGGAGGCGTTGGTGTCCTCGTCAACACGAGTTTGGCCATGAACATCGAATCGTTTAAACAACTAACAACCCGAATCGGACGGTTAAGGTTGAAGAGATGTGGGCCTATGCCGGCTCTAATTATCTACGTCGTCTACGCAGCTACCTCAAGCTACGACGAAGATGAGGTCGAAGCGTTTTATATGGACTTGGAGAAGTTCTACAGAGAAGATCATACCTCCTTCAAAGTCATAATTGGCGACTTCAACGCTAAGATTGGACCGAACAGGGAGAGAGGCTATCCGAGTTTATCATGACGACCAAGACAATCCATGGTAACTCACAGTTCCAAAAGCCCCTCTCTCAACGCTGGACGTGGGAATCCCCCAATGGAGAGTACCATAGTGAAATAGACCACATCATAGTAAACCGAAGATTTTGCATAACCGATTTGGGTGTGCAAATGCACTGGCTCGTCTCTTCACAGGCTACCTGTCAGAATGCAAGGTTCCAAACAATGGAAGACCAGCAAAACCGTGTTGTTGTAGAAAAAGGGAGACCTCCACGACATTGGCAACTATCGCCCAATCTGCCTGCTGTCCGTCGTAAATAAACTCTTTACTAGAGTCATTCTCAACAGGATGGACAGAACATTGGACGAGGTACAGCCATGCGAGGAAGCAGGGTTCCGAAAAGGATTCAGTACGATAGACCACATACACACAATAACGAGGCTCATCGAACTATCACGAGAGTATAAAAGACCGCTCTGTCTCACTTTCATCGACTTGAGGAAAGCCTTTGACTCCGTTGAGACAGAAGCGGTTATAGAAGCTCTGGGAAACCAGGGCTTCGCTACCCAAACACCACTCCTTCGTGAGCTATAGAAGAATTTCACGAATAGAATACCGTATCGCCATTTTACAACGCAATTAAAATGAACGTAAAGAGGGGTGTTCGACAAGGCGACACAATGTCGCCAAAACTTTTCACATCGAGCCTCGAAGACGTTATGCGAAAATTGGAATAGGACAATGAAAGAGTGAAAAATGATGGTCGGCAACTACACCATCTTCGCTTTGCTGATGATATCGTCCTTATAACATCAAACATCAGTCAGGCGGAACGAATGCTTGCCGACATTGACCGAGTATGTGGAAGTATTGGTCTTCGACTATACATGACGAAAACGGTATTCATGAAAACGGATCGGTCTCAAAGGCCCCATTTAAGCTCAACGGAACAAATATCTCCGAATGCAACAGTTATGTGTACCTAGAAGAACTCGAGAACTCAACATGATGAATGACGTAGCTCCATAGCTGAGCAGGAGGAAGAGAGCAGCTTAGGGAGCTTTTAAGAGCATCGAGGATGTAGCGAAGAGGATGAAGAACACTCGACTCCGTGCCCACATTTTTGACTCAACGATGCTTCCTGCATTAACATACGCATCAGAGACCTGATCGCTACGTAGGCAGGATGAAAGAACACTCAGCGAAAGGGCGATGCTAGGAGTGTCGCGTGTCACGCAAGTGAGAGAGGGAATACGAAGCTCGGACCTACGTCAACGATCGAAAATTAGAGACGCCGTCCTTTACGCCAAAATGTCAAAAATAAGGTGGGCCGGGCACGTGATGCGACGAAATGGCAACCGATGGACAAGAGCCGCCACGGATTGGATTCCTCGGGATGTCAAGCGCACAACAGGAAGACCACCGACCCGATTCTTCAGAGTTCTTTACAAACACGCTGAACGAATGGTATGATGCTCAACGTGTCCCTAGAGCGAGCAGAACCCTTTGGACCACTCTTGCACGCGACAGGGACAGATGGAGGAATTACTGGCGCCCGCTTGATTCAATCGAAGATCAACGGGAATACAGGTGATACAGTTGAACTGGATGTTAAATTGTATGTTCAAATAAACGCTTGTGTTATGTCGGCCGAAGAGAACTGAACTTTTTCGAATTGTTCAACGAGTGTAAAAAATACAATTCATAAGCCACAGAAACATCCAGTGTTTCTCATATGCGAAGAAAGTAAAGAGAGGTACATAGAAGGACAAAGATGACTTCAGTGGTGGAGCAATATGATGCATCACGACACTTGGATTATCGAGAACAGATTTTGCAATGGACTGCAGCTTCTGGGAGAATGAACAGAACTTTAAGAATTTTTGGAGTACTTCTAATATCTCGTTGTGAAAGTAAAGTGGCTTGGGCAGGCGACGAATCAGAATCGAGGGTACCAACATCTTTTGAAGAGATGAACATATTTATTAGACTGTGCCTTCACATAACAACTGTTAACACTACTAAGAGGAATTCCAAACTTCGCTTATGTATTCCATCCTCTTGAATCCCAAATCCCATCAAGAGATAAATTTGAAAATCTGTCTTACTTAGCTTACAATGAAAGTAGAACTGGAGACTTTTAAAATGTCTTCTAAACAATATGCGAATTGCTAACTTTGCTTCAGTAGAGAAAATTTCCTGTTTGAAAACCTCTCTAGGACGCTGGAAAGATTGCACAAGCTCAAAGAGTTTTCAAATTGGTGAGTAGAAGCTCCTTAGGTAAAGGATTAACTATTCGGCTTTGATTAGACCATGAAGGAAGTGGCATGTGGTCGATTCCATCAACCATCATAGGAATGATTGAATGCGTATCTGGCCTATACACTAGCCAAAGGTGGCCCAATGATGTTTCAAGTTAGTGCTTTTATCCTTCCAAACAAGTTTTAACCAACTCGTCATCCACGGAGAGATGAAGGCATGGTGACCTTAGATGAAGGGATCGAACCTTTGTTCGATACAGTGCATATTGCAAATTCACCTCTAATCACTGCTCTACACCAGCCCCTCCTGAGGTTATATATATGTATATATATTATAAATATATAAATGTTATATGTATATATGTTTGTATATATGTTTGTTTGTATGTATATATACATATATACAAACTCCACAAGTATATATATAAATGGTATACCAAAAGGTTCAAAAGTTGATGGCAAAACGTTTAGGTTATACGAGTTGTTACGATAGAGTCGAGTATCTCTAATGTCTTCAATGATAAAACATATGGAATCATAATAATAAGCTGGTACTCTTAGTTTCCTTCTTCTTAGAACAGTTCCGTCGCGAAAAGAACTAACCCGTTTGCAAAAAAATTTTGCAAACTTTAATTTGTACAAAATAAGCTTCTCAGGCGACGCGTGATATAAGGTCTGCATCGGGAAGCTGTATAGATTAAATATATGGAGAGGAGCAATAAAAAAGTAGTGGGTGGGCGAGCAAAATAAAGAGCTGAAAGGAAAATGAATCATGCTAAATAGAACGATAGCAAAATAAAGTCAAAGAACAACCGTCAATGTGGCAGAAACCTTTGAAACCATTTCATTGTCAGGAACAATTGTCTTATTCATATCTGTAGTTTTATCCTGAACAGAATATGTTAGCCTTGAAAATAAATCAGGAAGACAGCCTTTACAGAAACACTTGAAACTTAACCTACCAAAGCATTTTCTGCCACAGCGAATCCAGCCTAAACTACAAATATATTGCGCAATGTTATTGCGGCAACTATAAAAGACAGCTCCTACCATGATTCCACCACTGCTACATGATTTAGTGGAAGAGAGATTACGCGAGGTACACGGCAATGATGGTTTACTTAAATAGAGCAGTGTGAATGCACCTTTTTTTACTAATTAAGATATATGCACTGACATATGAAACCGGAGGCGCAAAAAGGTGATTATGAGCTTTTCGTGGCTTCACTCGACTTTTTCTATGCTCTTCCTACACCTTCATTAACGATTCTGTGGAAGCACCAGAGGGTTGTTTCTGAAAAATTTTTCGTTTTAATTCTGGAAAGGTGTCCGACTAATAAGAAACATTTTCATAAACGGGTTAAAAGATTCGACATTAGAGATAATTCCACCGTTCTTCCAAGAACTCAAACACGCGATCTCTTTTTTAACGAATAAATAACTGAGAAAAACTATGCTGTTTTTCATGCCAGGGTTATCAATGTTTCGCAAGAATTTACTAACCTAACTTATGTGTAATAGTCACTTTTAAATATACTTCTTGCTTAAGTTAAGACAATAAATACTCGTGTTTCAGAATTTTTGATTATCGAAGATACACTCTTCGTTAGGATCAAAGGTATACCTTTAAAACCTCTTGAATTGTCCTTATACTTAAATGAAGCGATCCCGTGGTTTCCGCAACAGAGTGCTCATCAAGTGTAGATGAAGCTAAAAAGAAAAAACAACTCTATACACATAAAAGGAACCCGAACTAAAGCCAATTTTTCCATGTAAATTATCTTCAGGCAGGATCAGAGATATACCATGGAATTCTTTAGCAAGATCATGATGTCGAGATGTAGCTTTGGCTATTAAGGCTGAAAAACATATATATGTATATATACACATATATGTATATATATGCATATATATATGTATATACACATGTATGTACGTGTGCATACGTATATATATATATATATATATATATATATATATATGTAAAAGAGTGAATATGCAGTGGATGGCTATAGAATTAATATGAAAATGCAGTAACACACAAATAGGAGTGCTCGTTTGTACGACTCCTGAAGATGAAACAGAAGGGTTTGTCGGTTCGTTGGTAACATACGATGAATCCAGAATCCGCTTGGGAGTACTCCAACTATGACTCAAATTAAGCTGAAATTTGAACGCCTCAGGAAGCTTAAAACATACAGTAACAGTTCCAAGAAAGTTCTTAATCACTTTTTGCATGTCTAATAGCATGTGATCGTAGTCTTTATTGGTAACATCACTCGTTATGTTTTCCTTGTTTACGATGTTCTGACAAAACATTTTAGTACTAACGGAAACCTGGAACAAGATATTCAATCGTTTAATAATGATAGAACGAAATACTTGTGATTATACCAACCGCGCCGTTGTTGCTTTCTGAAGGTGCTTCATTAGCAGCATTCAAGCATGTTCCGTCAGATTTCAGGCAACAATCACCATTATCCTGCAGTAATATAGTTGATGAAACGAATAACTGAGAAAGTTTTAAAAGACATACCGGCACTGGAAGGCCTTGGGAAAATCTAGCCTTATTTGTTTTTTCGCACGAAGAATGATTAATAATGCTTGGCTCCCAACTATTCTCCTTCTCGAAATTGCTCTGATTGAACCTTCAATACAGAGAAATAAAATGGTAAATAGATATAGACTTGTTGGAACAGTTTGCAAACCTTGGATCGTTTAAAATGAAGCGGCCATGATCACGAAGAAATGATTCCTGCTCTCTTTGAATGATGTCAATTGGTTTTTCTAAAGTGAGACTTATCAGTTCTTTATATTGGATGACTAATAACACAAAACTAACGGTCTGAAATAAATTCGCTGCTTTTGACAGAAAACGCCCGAAAGGATGAACAATCATCGTTATTGAAGGTATTGCTATTCGACGGATGTCGACTTATTGATGACAGAATGGTTAATTGTAAAAGTATAGGAACCTATTTCATCTGCGTAAAGACATGAGTGTGTTTGAAAATAAAAAGTGGAGCTTAAGATTAGAAGTCTCATATACCAAAACAACAAATACTGATTAAGATTAAGAACTAAAGCGCAAACCACTATTTGGCATGTCTCCAATCTTCGATTCCTCCGGAATTGTGGAAAGGAAAGAATGAATCCTGTTAAATAGGTTATACATTCGAAGTTGTTTTAGCTAAAAACAATCTGTTGCGCAAAACACATACCTTTCGTCAACGGATTGTTGAACATTGTCATATTCATGCAATTCCTTTTCATCAACTAAATTAAAAAAAAAAGTATTACACAATGACATCACGACATGGTAGATTGCAGAGGAAATTCTACTAGTACCTCGTTAATTAGTATACAACAATTCTAGTGCAAACTCACAGTTTGATTCACGATCTGAAAGCGGGGCATCGTCGAAACTCTGATCATCGAATCTGTCTTCCACTATCTCTTCATCACCCGCAATGCTAGACATTTTGGAAGTGTCTGAAGATATTAAAGAGAACAACAAATAAAAAAATATATTTGGAATGCATACTGACTCTAGCAACGGTCATCCAGATTAAACGTTAAAAATCCACTAACATTAACGGAACAGTAAAACTCAAACACAATAGAGAAACCATTAAGAAAATCGATATATTATTTCTGAGTAATCGATATGGAAATTTCAAAATGATAAATATGAATTTTTGAATTCCAAAAAACCTACGAGGAGCACCAAGTTGAGCGAGAGTATATTTACGAGGTAGAGAACTCATTTGAGACCACTGAGATGACGGTTTACTTTTATATCAGCGAAATCAAGAAAACAACACGTACATATCTTTTACACATCTATTCGTGAAATGAAAAACATGATAACCAGCTAGAAATGGATAGAAATCAACACGTCACTATAAAATCCCTATGACCGCCAGCAGGCAGTTTCCACCGCTTCTTAATTGTTGATTTGTGCTTAGGAAAGCATTCATTATGATTATGAATGTCAATAATAGTGTCTCCTACAGTTTATTTATTCGATATTGCGCGACGATTTAAAAAAAATATTGTAGATCTCGTCGAACTGTGCGAGAGAACTATAAAATGTTAAGAGTTCCGACTTATTGCAACTGTCAAGCACTATATTCTATTGGAAAATGAAAATAAATAAGTTGCGAACTTCAATGTTATTCCACTATTTGAAAAATTAAGTATATTATGCAATTTGTTCAGTAATCATTATTAACACTTCCGTAACGAAACTGTATTTTCGATAACAGACTATAATTTCTTCATTAATATAGTAAGGGAATTGGGAAGTCTACATACCAATAAAAACAACTTTACTCTACCATTCCAAGTGTAATGTAAATCTATTACAAATGAAGCAAAACATTCCAAAAAAATGAAACCAAATCTAAATTTTTTCAAACTTTTCAAATAAGCGCGGTAGCCGCAAATACAAATGGAGCTACGAAAAATACGTCTATGCATTCTAGGGCGAAATATTGCGTTGTTGAATTGAACAGCTTTTGTATTGGAGATAAAGGCTTTCTCTCTGAAATGTGAAAAGAATATCATTGCCTTTAGAAAATAAGAATTTTAATTTGATGGGATATCTGTAGGCAAAAATCTATAGATTTCAATGGTTTTATTCCAAGTATTAAGGTTCAATACGAACCGACAATATATTAATTTAAAGTTAAAAGCGTTCATTATTTTCTCATTGAATGCACTGGATCAAATAAATCTCGAATGTAATGTGTTTAAAGTTAAAAGCAACCATTCAATCATCGTATGACTCCACATGACGACAGTATGACGCAGTGGTTAGAGGTGCCCTAAAATTCACGATTGATCTTTGGTTCGATTCCGGGCTTACTAAGTCGTCCATATCACTCTGGGATCGGAAAATTTTTTAGACTCTTACTCTCTTACTTTTGTCAGGTATCGTAAGTTTGTATAAATTGAATATATATTCAACCATCTCAATGATGTCTGCTGAAGTCGAATGCATGGCGTATCGCCTCACGGATTGATCAACGACGATCCCTTTGATCCGTTATTTTATGTTTTATGACGTCATATAAGGACTTAAGTCATTGCATATTAACGCATGCCGAAAATCTGTACAACCCTCATTCGAGTGGTTTATAGAGGTTTTTTTCTTTGCACTCCTTAAAACTACTGGGAACTGGGGTTCGCATATTATTTGAAGAAGAACGACTATAAAAATACCCAGGGAAACATGTGTTTAAAGTAAACATCAATAAAATGCTCATTTTCTGTTAATATCTTTAGTACTTTAGTGCTTCGTAAATAACACTACCGAATAGTTTTTGCGCTTGATTAATTAATCTGCAGCTGTTAATAAGTAGGCAGCTAGGCTTTGAAATGACAGCCACCTGAGTCTTCTCCATAAGCAGCACAATCACGCGTGTTGTTTTTTTCAAATAATTGTCCTCGAATGAAGATTAGATCTGTGCTTGGAAATACACCTGCAAACATTTTGTAGAAATTCACAATTGCTTAGAAGTTAGGTAAATCTTAAAGGTTTAGAACATTAGGATTATGTCGAGTATTAAGTTGACATCACTGCAGTTTACAAGTTTCCCTACAGCCTCAATTCACCGCCATCTTCGTGGAATGATTCAAATCATCTGCAATCTGTAAATGAGCTCCTTTCATCAAAAATAACATGACAATAAATATAAATATATAAATATTATATGACGAGAGAACCGGCTGATCAAGGAGATTTAGAGTAAAGACTGTTAGTAGACTGAACCGGAAAGAGGCTATTTCGATTATATCTCAGTTCTTCATTAGTAATCTGTTGCCTTTCATCATCTTTAGTAATAAAGTTTTTGTATTATCTCTAGCAAAGCAAAGGTGTTACGAAATATTGCTAAGAAATGATGAAAACTGAAGCTAGATATTAGTTCACCTAACACGGTTGGTGATTATTAAATATTAGCTATACACTATTTTTGTAGGAAAATATAACAGGTTAAAAAAACACTGGAAGTAGTCCAAAACAGGAAACAATGCTTCTGTTCAATTGTGAACATAAAGATCTGAATCCAATTCTACTTGAGAAACACAGTGGTTCTACCACTTCTTTCTATTATATGAAGTTGATGTAGAGAAAGTTGTACTCTAATATTCTTAGTTCTACAATACCCATACCATGTCCTAAAATCTCCTCTAAAATTCTGCTTTTGCATCCCGACGTCAAAAATGTGGGCTGTTTCTTAGAAAGCCACATCTTAGCTCAGAGTAAGCTTTCTTAACCGTAATAAAAACCTTTAAAATTTACACATTTTTGCGAACGAGGCACATATCGGTTGCATAAAATTCTGCATTTTTGGAAGCGATGAAGTCATTGAATGCAGTTTAAGCCTTCGTTTGTTTCTGAAATTTTTACCGAACAGGAAGCTGTCGAGATGCTTGAAAAAGTCGTAGACGATAGATAAGAGATGCGGCAACTATGGTGAGTGAGGCAGGGTTTCGTGGCCCAGCTCCTTCGACCGTAGCAGGGGAATGACAGCGACTTTTATATTTTCCAAGGTAGAACTCGCCGTTACGATTTTTTTGAAACAAATGTCGCCCTGTGCATTCCTTGGCCTAATCCTCATTGCTGTTTTAAATACTCTATTCTGCAACAACGCCCGAGTTTGATCTCGTTTTCTCCTATTTTTTTCAAGCCGAATCCACACACAAATCCGTGGACCTTCGTAGATGGTGAATACGAGGAAACCAATAAGAGATGCGCTGGGACCCGCAGAACATCTGACGTCGGATCATGGAAGAACAACTTTGCTCCTGTTTTTCGCCCTAATCTTCGTCCATAATTCAAAATACTCCACGGAGATATGTGAAAAAATTCAACTCAGTTAATCCCAGACACATAGTTGGTGGCTAACTTATTAGAACTATGCCAAAAACGACTACGTTATTAGATAGTGAAACGCTGAAGAAATGGATTTTTGGCTTCTGAATTGTCGGAATGATTTATATTTTTCAAATACAGGTAACCATACTCATGAATAAATCTATGAGTTTTTCTCAATGTGCATGGATTGTATTTTGCATGTCAACTGACCAGAAGGCTGAAATGAAGTGAGGTGGTAGAAATGGGACACCGTGTGAGGTAGATTCCAATAAATAAACCCGACTTGTAATAGTAGGAACTTGACAAGCTACACCTTTGTTAGGTCCTGCATTGCAATGACAAAGCTTGGCAAGCCTGCCGTGGATATCTTTTATCGCAGATATTGAAAACAAAAAGCCTCATACAAAAAAATCATTGTGCTCCTGGTGCTCATGGGGTGTGGAGAACAGATTAGTCGACTGTGTCAGAGATGAGCATAAACGGTTTCAATCAATTGATAAACCACAAAACTGATTGTAAAGGTAATGCAGCAAAAAATTATAAAAGATTGAGGAAATATTTGGATTATTTAGAGTAGATTGCCCAATTTCGCAACGCGAAAAGTTCACGTTTTTTTTCACCATTTTTCTTAGTGATCTTGTTCTAATACTAACTTGTACTGATTCTGGGTGGGTACCTGTAGCGTAGTAGTTAGAGGTGCAATGGAATAAGCACTATCTGAGTGTTTGATCTGAGAGCCGATCTAATCAAGTCTTTCCTTCCTCTGGTAACGAGAAATTGGTGCCAGACTAGTCTGGGAGGATAAGGCCAGTGATTTCATACATTGCCAGGTAACCGGAACTCATTGCGTTCAATCACTTTTACAATGCCTGAAGTCGAATCCATGATGCATTGCTCAGAAAATCAACGATAGTGACCAATGCCGAATGGTTTGTCGATTGTCCTTCATTGATTTGGACTACTGAGATAATGTCGTTTCAAAATTTGACTTTTTTAACTTTCAATTGAACAGTGACGCAAAATCGTTGAAACTGGTTGCATTGAACTGCATTTGGTCAGAGAATTGCTACTGATCAATGGTTACAACGTTCGTTTCGGAATGTTTATTGATGGAGAAAAGCAGCTTGAGGATTACAAGGATCGCAGCTACCCTTATGATGACCAAGAGAAAAGACACATGAAGAAAACCCTGAAACACATTTGTGCGAAATTACGCTCGAAGAATTTTGCGGCCACTTGTCATGGATGTTATTGAGCACATGAAATCATAACGCATAAAATCCTGGGAAAATTACTACGGCAAGAATTAGTGTGCAGAAGTCGCTATAATGTACTAAAAATTGGAATATAGGATGTTGATGAAAGATCGGTAAAGACGGTTTCTACTACATAATTATTAGCAGCGCGAATTGCAAGTGGTAGTGTAGAAGGACATGTTGGAGTTGGACATGTTTACTAATTTAAAGTGGGAATTACGGATTACTGCCACTTCAAAATCCTGGACAACTTCATTCGCACTAAACAGCAATTCAGAAGCGACCAAACAGGCCTTTGACGACTTCAGACTAAAAAATCTTATCTTCTGCGTGGATGGAATGACTAAACTTGTACAGTTTAAAAAAAAATTCAGTACTTATTAAGGCTTTCACTTTGGCCGATAAAGTTAATTTTTTTAACGATGTTGTAGTGGTGTTAAATTTTCTGCTCAAAATCGGATATTTATTGCTAAAATACGAACATGATCGGCGAAGTATCCGTTATTGAGGATAGGTTGAAAGAAAGCTAACGTTAAAAGTGCGAATAGTTCAGACCTTTGTGAGTAGATTTATTCTATTGGCTATCATTCTTTGACGAAAAAGTATACAGCGGAAAGAAGTGCTGGTAAGCAATATTTATGTTAAATCTAGCTTCACATATACGGAATGCTGCTTTGGAACAGTTATAGGTGTATAGTAAAATAAAGCACGCTGAGAGAAAGGCAAAGGGAGGGGCACGGATGGTGTAATGGATAACTGGTGACCCCCCGGAAAGGGCAATCATCTGGTTGGAAGTTCGCACCGCCCCGAAGGTTTGCAAATATCTCAGTGTCTTAGCGGTTATTTCGATTGATAATAACACTACCGATTAACAGAAATAGGTAGTTAAAAATGAAATTCAAAATTATAGGTGTGTTTAAATCTAGGCAAATTTTCATCTTTAAATTTTGACCCCAAATTAAGTAAAACACTAATCCAGCACAGTATCAAAATGGTGTCTTAATGGCATCTCTTAATGGGGTATATTTAAGGAAATATCAGCTTGAAAACTAAACTATATTTGGCACTCGTCATGATTACTACATTAAATCCGAAGGCACTCGAAAAAGTCTCTTGCACGCTTTCTCGACGCTTTTCACCCGCTCGATGCTGATTTCTTCAAGTGTTGGATGGTCCAATTGTAGGTGAGGAAATCGAATGCTGTTTTCGGATGTTGACTGGTCATAGTGAATAGACATGTGTAGATAACATGGTAAACCCTGAAATTTTCGATTTTCACAGTTTGAATCCATTGATGCCAATGAATATGAACTGTATACTCCGTGTCGTCACTTTACTCTTTATATTCGTTTATGTAAAAATCACTCTTTTATATTCGATCACTTATTTTTAATTTCAAAAAGGAATATTATTTTGGACAAATAAGCAATACTTAGAAAACTAAGTATAAAAAATAAGGTATATCCATTTACCACGTCGCATTTTAAAAAAAAAAGAAGAGCAAGAGTAGAAAACATGAAATATGTTAGTTTTTGTGACACTCTCCCTAGCTAAGATAAGTGCACGTTAAATGTAAGATGGATTTAAAAACAACCTTTTTAAGGATGCGAGTAATCCTAAATGCTTTATGCCAAGGATTAAAAGTCCGAATGACGACTGCAGAGATTTTCATGTGACACAAAGGTTTTGATTTAAAAAATTAGTACATAAAGGAGGCAACCAGATGATATTTTATTGTTTCTGGTATAATAAAAAGTGATTTCGCCTTTTATGGTCATTGTTTTTCCATGAGATAGCGATTTTTTACTGTGGAATTATACTTCTTGATTCTTCTTCTTTGAACGAGCACGAGGTTGTTAAGTTTATTATGAGGCTGACGTTTCGGCCGTATCGCCTTCTTCAGAGCCTGGAAAGGTCGACTGACAGCGATCTACCATGCCAAACACGTCAATAACTCAAACAGAGAAACTCAAAAACCAAGTCCTAACCGCGTAAATAACATCGAATACTCACCACTTCTCTGCCTTCGACCAACCGCTAGGTTGTGTCTGCGGAAGAGGAGTGAGGTATACTTCCTTCTAGAGTGCCCCTTTATCAGACTAGAAGATCAACCTGATATATTGTGCGAAATTACGTGTGATTAGGAGGCACTCTTCCTTGCGGTTCATGTTTGAGTTCTTGAAATTAATCCAAAATGCCTCAAGAACTTTGCGTGTCGATATGCTAGTTTCTTGCTCAAGAATATTAACCTTAACATCAAAATCCTCTCCGTTGTGTCTTTGTGTCCTATGCGTGCCTAGTGGAGTACTCGTTTTGCTTTTAAATTTTCCATCTAGGTGTTCTTCTATGCGGACACAAAGAGGTCTTCCCGTTTCGCCAATATATTCGTCTCCGCAAGTTTGCAAGAAATCAGGTACACTGTACCTGAGATCATGCAATCACCGTCTCTGCCCTGAGGGCAAATGCAAAATAATATAATAAATAAATATAAATAAATAAAATAATGTAATACAAATACAAAATATTATACATTACATGTTTTACACATACATTACATGGACGATGCAAAATTTTTAATAACACCAGTTATTTATCTGTAAAAAGTGAACTACCAAAGTAGGAAAGTACTGTAAGTTTTCTAAGGTGTGTGTACTTTTCATTTTAAGCTTATTTCACTTTAAAACATTCATCATGCCATCTCATTGTGTCATTGGCCTTTTATGTCAAGAAAGTGATTTGGATGTCCGATGGCAAATCTCCATTTTGCTGACGTATGACAATGTGACAATTCATTGTGACAGCTTTCTACCAGTACATCTCACATAAGAGATCCAAGAACAAAACCAAGTTCTTCAGAATTCACAAGTTATTCAGGATGTACTGAATTTTAGTGCAGATGTAGTGCATTCCATAATGATGTACTTTATGTACGAATTTCTAAATAAGAGAAGGCATTTGTACACCGATAGTGTTGGTATACAAGTATTCCTTTGGCTGAGGACTTACTGCATAGAAGGACCTATCTTATGGGCTGTATTATAATATCGCATATATGTATGTTCTCGAACAGTAAGGGTCTAAACCAGCAATAAAAATTGGTGGTAATAAGAATTAATAATTGTTTCCAAACAGAAAATCTTCTCACCCCTAATGTCTGAACAGTCTGAAGAAGAATTCTCAAAGAACTGCAATGATGCTGTTATGTATCCAAATTATTTCCAATAATTTCACTGTCGTGAAAAGAAACACAGTAAGTTAGAACATTTATCATTACTGATTTATTATTACATCATAGTGAAAAGCTGTCCTAAGGTAATGAACCTCAATGTCTAAACAAGGGAATATCTGCGTTTTCTCATTGGCCATAATCTGTAGTGTATATTCTCTCAAAAAGCAATACACTCTTGTCCCAAATTGAGCTGCTCTAAATGGAGGTTTTTTATAAATTATTAGGAGAGAGAACAGTTTTCGAAGAGCTATTCCGGACATACGATTTACGTCGAATTTTCTTTTCTAGTGATTTCAAGAAGTGCGGTAAGAAAACCTCTGGGAATCTTTCAAGGGGTGTATACCGATTTTGGTACACATGGCGTTTTTGTGTTAAGGAAGCGAACCGAAAAGCTATATTCTAGGCAGCAGAATCCATTCAATTTATTCATTAAATTTCATAGAGTACTATTAAAATTAGGAATTGATAACACATTAGAAGTGATACTGTTCAGCAAAAGAAAGTATTGGTTCGATCATACACGAGGACCATTAAGCCTATCATCCCTCCGGAGTCGGGTTGGAGAATTGGTACCAGACTTGTTCAGGACCAATTGGCTTCTTCAAATCCGCATAACTGGCGACTACTTAAGGGTTGAACAACAATTGTTTAATTTTCAATTATGAAGTAGTATAAGTATCAATATCCTTCATATTTTTACCCAGATGTCTCTTTAGTAAATTCCAGAAGATTACACTTTCCTAACCATTTAACAACATAATAACCTTACTGGTTCAATGCGGCACCAGACCAACGAAGCCCTTAAACCTTGAATTTGGTTTGTAACATTGTTGTCGAGCAGTTCGTCTGTTAACAAATCGGAAGATTCAAATCGCTGCTCTCATGAAAACAATCTCAGGTGATAAAATAACGATGGATTGTAGACGATTTATTTATAAAGGTCATAATTTACTTTTAAAATGATATAATCCTGATCAAACACAACATGGCTACTCTGAAAAAAGTAACAGTTGGAATCTACTAATTCTACCAACGAGACACTTTTCTTTTGTTCGCATAGCATTTTGACGTCTTGAAATCGACGGTTTTCCTGAAAACGTTTTCAGCAGCGGTCTAGTTGTTAAAGATTTCTTAGTAGTAGTAGCTTTGGAGATTCCTGCGAAAAAATGGTAATCGGTTAGCCAGAGATCCGATGTGAAATGACTCGTATGTGAGGGTTACGTAAATCTATTAGTCGAGAATCTACAGCGTTACAGGTACCAGATTTTGTCGAGGATTTTTGTACAAAATAATTGACTGTTTCTGGTTGCCCTTTTTAAAATGTGTGGCAAATTTGATCTAATTGTCCAAGCCATATAACATGGATCTAAAAAGCGACAATGTTGCTAATTTCAAAACAATTTCCACGTAAATTAGTTCTTTTATTAAGGCTAGCAAACGGATAAAAAGAATCGCGAAGAAATACCTTTCTAATATGTATCCACCCTACACACATAAATTAGTTGGGCATTTTAGATTCTTTCGAGTTTTTTCTTCGTTTCATTAAACCACAATATTATTTGACATCGGTCTCATCCTATGCACACTTTGGTTTTTTTATGTTTTTTTTTCATCGATATTTCCGTTTTCTTGCCAAGTACGATAGATTGTTGTGGTTTTGTTATTATTTGAAAAATAAAGGACAATCAATCAGTGCTGATCAGTCTCGCGCTATGCATTCGACTTCATCAAGCATTGTAGAGATTAATAAATGCATATATTTGCCAATAAAATGACTTTCGGTGGCCTACCGATCTATCACGTCAGTGTGTTTATCCTCTCAACCAAGTCTGGTACCAATATACCGATTCCAGCGGAATGGAAGGTTTAGTGTGCCTGGGTACGGGATCGAACCAAGGATTGTTGGAAAGCGTATTGCAGGCCACCTCTAACTACTACGCTACACGCGCACCATTAGTATTTAAATCAGGTGTATTGCAAATGCCATTTGAACACTTTCAACTATAGCAACACTCCACGAAAGTAGTGTATTGTAACCATTCAGGATTCTTTTTGAGATCAATTGAGAATTGTAGAACTATTTTATAATTTTCTGCGTTATTCGTTTCAATCTACACATGAGACTCTACCTATCTTTATTCATTTATTCACAGATAGGTCAGTGACTCCGTCATTGATTGCCAAATAAAATCATTACAAAATTCTTTCTGGTTGAAAGCCACAAGCCATATGACGTCTTACTTTCAAAGGAAAGGATCCTAGATAGTCGATCTCGCGCACGCTCCTCCTCCTTAGGTTGCAAAAGAATTCTTCATCAGTACTGTCCGATACGCTTGTTGAGTGTTCTCTACAATTTTTACACGAAGATTACCCTCTTCTGCATATCGTGAACTTTGAGTCACAACAAAAGCAATCAGGATTCCGTCATGAAACCTGTTGTATGGACCACATCCAGGCCGTATTCAGGACCATAAGAGTATGTCGACAGCATCATTTGCCTCTTGAATTCACTTTTTTCAAATATGACATTACATTAAACGCATTTCCAGCGTTGGAACGAAATGTATCACAAAAACACAGCTTTTATATCACCCTCTAACCATACATCGTGAAAGAGATCCAGAGATCGAAATAAGAAATTAGAAAATCTCTAGTTAAATATAAGATTTGATCCCATCTATTGCAGCGTTTGGTCAGGAACAGCTACTTTGTAAGTAGATTTCTCGTGAAAAGTGTCTTCTGGTTGAATTCTCCTCTCAAACGATGTTGAATAGCTCGAGGCCAATGATTGTCTTAGGCGAACTAGCTGGGAGCAAACCTACAAATAATACAGCTATGAAAACCAGACATTGCGAAAAATTACCGACTCACATATATAGTAGACATCCTCAGCTTCTGATCGAAAAGTCGCACGTCCTCTTTGGTAATGGGATGGTCTTCAGGAGGGCAGAATGATAACTCTTCACCAAGAAAAGCATCCGTAAAACGAATCCCTTCACACAGATGTGAAATGTCTTTCAATTTCTCGAAACTAAAACTTCGTGAGCTATAAAAAATACAAGTAAGAAATATGTACAAAACTATTCTGAAATGACAGAGATACCTTTAAGAAAGTAAAAAATAGTGAAACGTAAGGATATGAAAACACCATATTCATGTCTCAAAAAAGAAGAATGAGGAGAAAGTAAATCAACCATCTTAGTCGTTGACGAGTGCGTTCTTCTCCCCAATATACCATCACTTGAAGCTCACTAGCTGTTCGCTGTTGCTACAACAAAACTACTTTAAATGGATCTAATAAGTTTCGAAACCAAAAGGGAGTACAGAAATACAGGTATGCAAAAACGCCTACTGCTGTTGACGCAGTAGAGACAATTGAGTTCATTGAAGATATGGGAGAATGGAGACGTATGGAAACCAGCTTAAAAAGGCTAAAATAACTGTAGGCGATATTAAGCGCGTCAAAATTTTTTGAAAAGTTAGATGAGCGTTACGATAAATTTTTCTTCAGGATAAAATCATAATTATAAGTTTTAAGTGAATTTTGTTTATGACCACATATCTAAATGTGTTACTACAGAGGACATTTAAATGAAAATAAAAACAAGACGTAAGCAAAATAAATAACAGTGAATATCCTTTCCTTAGAGTCACCACGATCTATCACATTTCCAGGAGCTGGACGAATATCAGCAGGAATGTGTTCCAGAGCGCCAGATTCTGTAGTGCATAAAACGACTACACGGGAAAACGCTCGTCTAAAAGTTCAAGTTTTATAATGAATCATATAAGATATAATCACATACAATGCTCTTCCAATAGCTTCTGAATCAACAACGGTTGTTAGTAACAAACCGGTTTCCTGAGTTTGTCAACGAAAATGAGAAAGTTGATTCATGAGAAGACTGTAAGATATAAGTTCCATTTCGTGAAATACGTAGGTCATCTCTGGCCTTCACTGTAACAACTGCAGCTCCACCCAGTCCTCGAACCGGCATCTTAAAAGAAATAATACTTTATGTAGAAGTGTATTAGAAAAGTAGAAAGAAAAATTAAGAGTTTATTTCAGCTGAAAGTAACCATAAAAATGAAATTAACACCATTGAAGTTACACAACAAAGATTTAAGAAAAGAAAAGAAACAATGAAACATTATCTATAAATAAAAGCTTATAAGAAAAAAAAGAATACCCTATAGTTCACTTGAGGTCCACCTCCTCCCTCCACCGTAATCAGAAGATTTGTATAGAATCGAGCATTCTGAGACGGGGAAAATTCAATTCGAAGCGGAACAGTACGACGTGCATCCAGAAGTAAGATTTGGCTGTCCAAGAGCTGCAACCAATATGGTCGTTCTTCATTAGAGCATTGAATAGTGATAGGAAAGATTTTAGAAAATAACTAGTGTACAGTAAAAGGTGGTCCAGAATGACTGAGCTTCGCCCTTATTTGAAGAGAGGTATCTGTACGATTGGTAACATCAACGTTCGAAACAGCTGTATCTCCAATAGCTACGAAACCGAACGCTACTTCGAGTTGAGGGATATAAAGCACAGACCTAAATCTCAATTTTCAGAAAATAAAGCTGTCATAAAAATCTTATTGGTAAGTGAAAAAAAAAACCTCCGCGTCGGATTAGAAGTCAGTTGTGAAAAGCATGGAACCATAGCGTTTGTAGATAAAGAGCTAGATGATCTTGCAGAGGAATGCGGTCGAGAGCTCAACTAAAGATATATTCGTCAACTTCATTCACTCGCACGTCATTAGGTTGTATGGGGCATACGAAAGAAGTGAATAACGACCAAAAACAGCTACGAGCCGCTCTCTGGGGAACTTAGCAAACCTATTAGTTGCCTTGCCGACCTTTGAAGAGTATACGTGGACTTACTTCTTCAAGCTCTGAAGTGTCTCACCACTTCTTCCCAATCATAGAATCAACCAGTATACACAGAATCAAGAATGATTATGACTAATGTATGTTGTGTGCAAACCATCCCAGCACAACAGATATAGGAATTATATCTTTGATCATAAAAAATACATAGTTGGTTTTGGCTTACATTTACTCACAAACAGCAATAGGGCGCAACATATAGTACTATGCAGCTAACGGATTGAAGTGTCATCATAGAGATATGCGTACAATTAGCAAAATATGTATGAAAAACAGCTTGAATAGCTAATAAACAAGCAAACAACAGCACGGAAGTTGATGAGAGCGAACACAAAAATTTATACACAAATACTAATTGTTTACTTATTATACATAGAGTGCTTGCTAATTAGATCCTACTTGCCTAGCTTTCCCTTTATTGCTTTCGTTGCCTTATAACCCTAATCCAAGGATGGAAAATGGATTGTATACGGGGTTTGAATGCAACTTTACAATCATTCTTCTATTCATTATAAATGGCCCAGAAAGGTATCAGAGAGACAGAATAAGATGCAAGAGAGCTTTAAGGTGAACATTGGGATGGCTGACAATAATGATTGTGGCTTAAGCCACCCAGTTGTAGTTGCAACTTCAAAAGATTTGTACGTTTGTATTTTATAGAATAACACACGCAAACGTCGCGATGCTCGAAAAGGATCACCACCAGGAACGAATATTGTAAGAGAAAGAAGAACTATTAAAATCATAAAAGCAAAAAAACCGCCTCACAACGCACCTCTCCCTCGCATGAAACCTTCCCTTGATTACAAGCAGCACCATGATCCATTTTCTAAAATGTATACATTAGGAAATAAAAAAAAGAAAATCAAAAAGAAACCGAGAAGGAAATAATATTCAAATGAATGTTGGCGGTACCATTCGCTTCGGAGTAGAGTCTTCACCATGTAAAGCATTTTGAGAGGTGAATTTTTAGCCAGATATATTTCCAGTTCGTCTTGATCTAATCTCTTTTTTAACCCACCTAAGACAACGTGTACAACGTCTAAATTTTTGTGTCGAGCCCATGGAACAACGTATAATTTCTCATCTCTCACGCAACGAATAATATGTGACTCATGATTTTCACTGTAGTTTCGCAATAGCCCGCCCCTTATTTGTGTATTCGGCTCTACAATTTGGCTTATCTATTTAGTTTTCCATTTTTCTATTGAAATGCGTTGCTGTCGCCTTTGGCGGTCGATTTTGCAACACATGTAGTATATTTCTCCAATTTTACACAACATTTACAACTATCCACTTTAAAGAAAAGTATTTATCGCCTAGGAACCCTATAATAAACGAGGCTTGGCTCGATCTCGCGCTCCAAACAAACCGAACTCTCCATCCTTTGAGATCAGGAAAGTGGTTCCAAAAAAAAACATTACCTGGAAACATCGGTAGGCCACGCAAGATCGTATAGGGCAAATATATTACCTGTTCGAGGCTCAGCGTAATAGATTGTAAATCCCAAAGTTATTGACCAACGCCAAAAACTCTACCCTCTTATAAATTCAGTACTACAACTATGATTCTTAAAAGAGATTTCAAATGAAAAACAACCAATTGCTGGTAATAACTGGATGTTCCACGGATTTCCACTCACTGAGGTTTTTCCTCACTGATGGATCTCGAGCCGGTTAGTCGTGAGGCTACGTGGCGCGTCCCCAGGTGGCGGATAGGGGGTCAAACGCGAACCAAAAGCGACCTTGTGCTTCCCAGAGCAGCAGGTGGATCAAAGGGATGAACACTCTTTTTCTGCTGCGCAGATCTGGCAGTGCAAATTGTATTCTACAAGTCAATTCGGCCAAAAGCCTGCAAGCAAGTGACTAGGAAGTACATGGGAGGCGGTTAGGAGTCCTGTCCACTCAACTCCAATGAACTCTGGGAATGACTGGCAAGCTACTCATTAGTATATTCAGCCCCCATGGTTAGAGCCCGGCAAGCTACCCCGTGGGTACAAAAGATGCCAAACAGAGTAAAATAAATGAGAGTCATTCCCCTGACCACGAAAGAGCCCCCGATAAGGCAGCGTTGGGTAGGACGAGTACGGAGAGGCTGCTACAATCTCAGGGCTATCTGGGCTACCTAAATGTGATAGGACTAAGGTGACGATCTGTACCTACAACGCAAGATCGCTTGCATCTGAGTCCGCTGTTGAGGACTTGCTGATGCAGGCCAGAAAGATCAGATACGACGACATCGGACTGGCTGAGACGAGGAGACATCATTCCTTTAACGCCGTTTATGATCCTGGAAAAGAACTCTTCCTTGGAACATGCGACAATAGAGGAGTTGGAGGCGATGGTGTCCTCGTCAACACGAGTTTGGCCATGAACATCGAATCGTTTAAACAACTAACAACCCGAATCGGACGGTTAAGGTTGAAGAGATGTGGGCCTATGCCGGCTCTAATTATCTACGTCGTCTACGCAGCTACCTCAAGCTACGACGAAGATGAGGTCGAAGCGTTTTATATGGACTTGGAGAAGTTCTACAGAGAAGATCATACCTCCTTCAAAGTCATAATTGGCGACTTCAACGCTAAGATTGGACCGAACAGGGAGAGAGGCTATCCGAGTTTATCATGACGACCAAGACAATCCATGGTAACTCACAGTTCCAAAAGCCCCTCTCTCAACGCTGGACGTGGGAATCCCCCAATGGAGAGTACCATAGTGAAATAGACCACATCATAGTAAACCGAAGATTTTGCATAACCGATTTGGGTGTGCAAATGCACTGGCTCGTCTCTTCACAGGCTACCTGTCAGAATGCAAGCTTCCAAACAATGGAAGACCAGCAAAACCGTGTTGTTGTACAAAAAGGGAGACCTCCACGACATTGGCAACTATCGCCCAATCTGCCTGCTGTCCGTCGTAAATAAACTCTTTACTAGAGTCATTCTCAACAGGATGGACAGAACATTGGACGAGGTACAGCCATGCGAGGAAGCAGGGTTCCGAAAAGGATTCAGTACGATAGACCACATACACACAATAACGAGGCTCATCGAACTATCACGAGAGTATAGAAGACCGCTCTGTCTCATTTTCATCGACTTGAGGAAAGCCTTTGACTCCTTTGAGACAGAAGCGGTTATAGAAGCTCTGGGAAACCAGGGCGTCGCTACCCAAACACCACTCCTTCGTGAGCTATAGAACAATTTCACGAATAGAATACCGTATCGCCATTTTACAACGCAATTAAAATGAACGTAAAGAGGGGTGTTCGACAAGGCGACACAATGTCGCCAAAACTTTTCACATCGAGCCTCGAAGCCGTTATGCGAAAATTGGAATAGGACAATGAAAGAGTGAAAAATGATGGTCGGCAACTACACCATCTTCGCTTTGCTGATGATATCGTCCTTATAACATCAAACATCAGTCAGGCGGAACGAATGCTTGCCGACATTGACCGAGTATGTGGAAGTATTGGTCTTCGACTATACATGACGAAAACGGTATTCATGAAAACGGATCGGTCTCAAAGGCCCCATTTAAGCTCAACGGAACAAATATCTCCGAATGCAACAGTTATGTGTACCTAGAAGAACTCGAGAACTCAACATGATGAATGACGTAGCTCCATAGCTGAGCAGGAGGAAGAGAGCAGCTTAGGGAGCTTTTAAGAGCATCGAGGATGTAGTGAAGAGGATGAAGAACACTCGACTCCGTGCCCACATTTTTGACTCAACGATGCTTCCTGCATTAACATACGCATCAGAGACCTGATCGCTACGTAGGCAGGATGAAAGAACACTCAGCGAAAGGGCGATGCTAGGAGTGTCGCGTGTCACGCAAGTGAGAGAGGGAATACGAAGCTCGGACCTACGTCAACGATCGAAAATTAGAGACGCCGTCCTTTACGCCAAAATGTCAAAAATAAGGTGGGCCGGGCACGTGATGCGACGAAATGGCAACCGATGGACAAGAGCCGCCACGGATTGGATTCCTCGGGATGTCAAGCGCACAACAGGAAGACCACCGACCCGATTCTTCAGAGTTCTTTACAAACACGCTGAACGAATGGTATGATGCTCAACGTGTCCCTAGAGCGAGCAGAACCCTTTGGACCACTCTTGCACGCGACAGGGACAGATGGAGGAATTACTGGCACCCGCTTGATTCAATCGAAGATCAACGGGAATACAGGTGATACAGTTGAACTGGATGTTAAATTGTATGTTCAAATAAACGCTTGTGTTATGTCGGCCGAAGAGAACTGAACTTTTTCGAATTGTTCAACGAGTGTAAAAAATACAATTCATAAGCCACAGAAACATCCAGTGTTTCTCATATGCGAAGAAAGTAAAGAGAGGTACATAGAAGGACAAAGATGACTTCAGTGGTGGAGCAATATGATGCATCACGACACTTGGATTATCGAGAACAGATTTTGCAATGGACTGCAGCTTCTGGGAGAATGAACAGAACTTTAAGAATTTTTGGAGTACTTCTAATATCTCGTTGTGAAAGTAAAGTGGCTTGGGCAGGCGACGAATCAGAATCGAGGGTACCAACATCTTTTGAAGAGATGAACATATTTATTAGACTGTGCCTTCACATAACAACTGTTAACACTACTAAGAGGAATTCCAAACTTCGCTTATGTATTCCATCCTCTTGAATCCCAAATCCCATCAAGAGATAAATTTGAAAATCTGTCTTACTTAGCTTACAATGAAAGTAGAACTGGAGACTTTTAAAATGTCTTCTAAACAATATGCGAATTGCTAACTTTGCTTCAGTAGAGAAAATTTCCTGTTTGAAAACCTCTCTAGGACGCTGGAAAGATTGCACAAGCTCAAAGAGTTTTCAAATTGGTGAGTAGAAGCTCCTTAGGTAAAGGATTAACTATTCGGCTTTGATTAGACCATGAAGGAAGTGGCATGTGGTCGATTCCATCAACCATCATAGGAATGATTGAATGCGTATCTGGCCTATACACTAGTCAAAGGTGGCCCAATGATGTTTCAAGTTAGTGCTTTTATCCTTCCAAACAAGTTTTAACCAACTCGTCATCCACGGAGAGATGAAGGCATGGTGACCTTAGATGAAGGGATCGAACCTTTGTTCGATACAGTGCATATTGCAAATTCACCTCTAATCACTGCTCTACACCAGCCCCTCCTGAGGTTATATATATGTATATATATTATAAATATATAAATGTTATATGTATATATTTTTGTATATATGTTTGTTTGTATGTATATATACATATATGCAAACTCCACAAGTATATATATAAATGGTATACCAAAAGGTTCAAAAGTTGATGGCAAAACGTTTAGGTTATACGAGTTGTTACGATAGAGTCGAGTATCTCTAATGTCTTCAATGATAAAACATATGGAATCATAATAATAAGCTGGTACTCTTAGTTTCCTTTTTCTTAGAACAGTTCCGTCGCGAAAAGAACTAACCCGTTTGCAAAAAAATTTTGCAAACTTTAATTTGTACAAAATAAGCTTCTCAGGCGACGCGTGATATAACGTCTGCATCGGGAAGCTGTATAGATTAAATATATGGAGAAGAGCAATAAAAAAGTAGTGGGTGGGCGAGCAAAATAAAGAGCTGAAAGGAAAATGAATCATGCTAAATAGAACGATAGCAAAATAAAGTCAAAGAACAACCGTCAATGTGGCAGAAACCTTTGAAACCATTTCATTGTCAGGAACAATTGTCTTATTCATATCTGTAGTTTTATCCTGAACAGAATATGTTAGCCTTGAAAATAAATCAGGAAGACAGCCTTTACAGAAACACTTGAAACTTAACCTACCAAAGCATTTTCTGCCACAGCGAATCCAGCCTAAACTACAAATATATTGCGCAATGTTATTGCGGCAACTATAAAAGACAGCTCCTACCATGATTCCACCACTGCTACATGATTTAGTGGAAGAGAGATTACGCGAGGTACACGGCAATGATGGTTTACTTAAATAGAGCAGTGTGAATGCACCATTTTTTACTAATTAAGATATATGCACTGACATATATGAAACCGGAGGCGCAAAAAGGTGATTATGAGCTTTTCGTGGCTTCACTCGACTTTTTCTATGCTCTTCCAACACCTTCATTAACGATTCTGTGGAAGCACCAGAGGGTTGTTTCTGAAAAATTTTTCGTTTTAATTCTGGAAAGGTGTCCGACTAATAAGAAACATTTTCATAAACGGGTTAAAAGATTCGACATTAGAGATAATTCCACCGTTCTTCCAAGAACTCAAACACCGCGATCTCTTTTTTAACGAATAAATAACTGAGAAAAACTATGCTGTTTTTCATGCCAGGGTTATCAATGTTTCGCAAGAATTTACTAACCTAACTTATGTGTAATAGTCACTTTTAAATATACTTCTTGCTTAAGTTAAGACAATAAATACTCGTTTCAGAATTTTTGATTATCGAAGATACACTCTTCGTTAGGATCAAAGGTATACCTTTAAAACCTCTTGAATTGTCCTTATACTTAAATGAAGCGATCCCGTGGTTTCCGCAACAGAGTGCTCATCAAGTGTAGATGAAGCTAAAAAGAAAAAACAACTCTATACACATAAAAGGAACCCGAACTAAAGCCAATTTTTCCATGTAAATTACCTTCAGGCAGGATCAGAGATATACCATGGAATTCTTTAGCAAGATCATGATGTCGAGATGTAGCTTTGGCTATTAAGGCTGAAAAACATATATATGTATATATACACATATATGTATATATATGCATATATATATGTATATACACATGTATGTACGTGTGCATACATATATATATGTAAAAGAGTGAATATGCAGTGGATGGCTATAGAATTAATATGAAAATGCAGTAACACACAAATAGGAGTGCTCGTTTGTACGACTCCTGAAGATGAAACAGAAGGGTTTGTCGGTTCGTTGGTCCTTTCGTCAACGGATTGTTGAACATTGTCATATTCATGCAATTCCTTTTCATCAACTAAATTAAAAAAAAAAAGTATTACACAATGACATCACGACATGGTAGATTGCAGAGGAAATTCTACTAGTACCTCGTTAATTAGTATACAACAATTCTAGTGCAAACTCACAGTTTGATTCACGATCTGAAAGCGGGGCATCGTCGAAACTCTGATCATCGAATCTGTCTTCCACTATCTCTTCATCATCCGCAATGCTAGACATTTTGGAAGTGTCTGAAGATATTAAAGAGAACAACAAATAAAAAAATATATTTGGAATGCATACTGACTCTAGCAACGGTCATCCAGATTAAACGTTAAAAATCCACTAACATTAACGGAACAGTAAAACTCAAACACAATAGAGAAACCATTAAGAAAATCGATATATTATTTCTGAGTAATCGATATGGAAATTTCAAAATGATAAATATGAATTTTTGAATTCCAAAAAACCTACGAGGAGCACCAAGTTGAGCGAGAGTATATTTACGAGGTAGAGAACTCATTTGAGACCACTGAGATGACGGTTTACTTTTATATCAGCGAAATCAAGAAAACAACACGTACATATCTTTTACACATCTATTCGTGAAATGAAAAACATGATAACCAGCTAGAAATGGATAGAAATCAACACGTCACTATAAAATCCCTATGACCGCCAGCAGGCAGTTTCCACCGCTTCTTAATTGTTGATTTGTGCTTAGGAAAGCATTCATTATGATTATGAATGTCAATAATAGTGTCTCCTACAGTTTATTTATTCGATATTGCGCGACGATTTAAAAAAAATATTGTAGATCTCGTCGAACTGTGCGAGAGAACTATAAAATGTTAAGAGTTCCGGCTTATTGCAACTGTCAAGCACTATATTCTATTGGAAAATGAAAATAAATAAGTTGCGAACTTCAATGTTATTCCACTATTTGAAAAATTAAGTATATTATGCAATTTGTTCAGTAATCATTATTAACACTTCCGTAACGAAACTGTATTTTCGATAACAGACTATAATTTCTTCATTAATATAGTAAGGGAATTGGGAAGTCTACATACCAATAAAAACAACTTTACTCTACCATTCCAAGTGTAATGTAAATCTATTACAAATGAAGCAAAACATTCCAAAAAAATGAAACCAAATCTAAATTTTTTCAAACTTTTCAAATAAGCGCGGTAGCCGCAAATACAAACGGAGCTACGAAAAATACGTCTATGCATTCTAGGGCGAAATATTGTGTTGTTGAATTGAACAGCTTTTGTATTGGAGATAAAGGCTTTCTCTCTGAAATGTGAAAAGAATATCATTGCCTTTAGAAAATAAGAATTTTAATTTGATGGGATATCTGTAGGCAAAAATCTATAGATTTCAATGGTTTTATTCCAAGTATTAAGGTTCAATACGAACCGACAATATATTAATTTAAAGTTAAAAGCGTTCATTATTTTCTCATTGAATGCACTGGATCAAATAAATCTCGAATGTAATGTGTTGAAAGTTAAAAGCAACCATTCAATCATCGTATGACTCCACATGACGTCAGTATGACGCAGTGGTTAGAGGTGCCCTAAAATTCACGATTGATCTTTGGTTCGATTCCGGGCTTACTAAGTCGTCCATATCACTCTGGGATCGGAAAATTATTTAGACTCTTACTCTCTTACTTTTGTCAGGTATCGTAAGTTTGTATAAATTGAATATATATTCAACCATCTCAATGATGTCTGCTGAAGTCGAATGCTTGGCGTATCGCCTCACGGATTGATCAACGACGATCCCTTTGATCCGTTATTTTATGTTTTATGACGTCATATAAGGACTTAAGTCATTGCATATTAACGCATGCCGAAAATCTGTACAACCCTCATTCGAGTGGTTTATAGAGGTTTTTTTCTTTGCACTCCTTAAAACTACTGGGAACTGGGTTCGCATATTATTTGAAGAAGAACGACTATAAAAATACCAAGGGAAACATGTGTTTAAAGTAAACATCAATAAAATGCTCATTTTCTGTTAATATCTTTAGTACTTTAGTGCTTCGTAAATAACACTACCGAATAGTTTTTGCGCTTGATTAATTAATCTGCAGCTGTTAATAAGTAGGCAGCTAGGCTTTGAAATGACAGCCACCTGAGCCTTCTCCATAAGCAGCACAATCACGCGTGTTGTTTTTTTCAAATAATTGTCCTCGAATGAAGATTAGATCTGTGCTTGGAAATACACCTGCAAACATTTTGTAGAAATTCACAATTGCTTAGAAGTTAGGTAAATCTTAAAGGTTTAGAACATTAGGATTATGTCGAGTATTAAGTTGACATCACTGCAGTTTACAAGTTTCCCTACAGCCTCAATTCACCGCCATCTTCGTGGAATGATTCAAATCATCTGCAATCTGTAAATGAGCTCCTTTCATCAAAAATAACATGACAATAAATATAAATATATAAATATTATATGACGAGAGAACCGGCTGATCAAGGAGATTTAGAGTAAAGACTGTTAGTAGACTGAACCGGAAAGAGGCTATTTCGATTATATCTCAGTTCTTCATTAGTAATCTGTTGCCTTTCATCATCTTTAGTAATAAAGTTTTTGTATTATCTCTAGCAAAGCAAAGGTGTTACGAAATATTGCTAAGAAATGATGAAAACTGAAGCTAGATATTAGTTCACCTAACACGGTTGGTGATTATTAAATATTAGCTATACACTATTTTTGCAGTAAAATATAACAGGTTAAAAAAACACTGGAAGTAGTCCAAAACAGGAAACAATGCTTCTGTTCAATTGTGAACATAAAGATCTGAATCCAATTCTACTTGAGAAACACAGTGGTTCTACCACTTCTTTCTATTATATGAAGTTGATGTAGAGAAAGTTGTACTCTAATATTCTTAGTTCTACAATACCCATACCATGTCCTAAAATCTCCTCTAAAATTCTGCTTTTGCATCCCGACGTCAAAAATGTGGGCTGTTTCTTAGAAAGCCACATCTTAGCTCAGAGTAAGCTTTCTTAACCGTAATAAAAACCTTTAAAATTTACACATTTTTGCGAACGAGGCACATATCGGTTGCATAAAATTCTGCATTTTTGGAAGCGATGAAGTCATTGAATGCAGTTTAAGCCTTCGTTTGTTTCTGAAATTTTTACCGAACAGGAAGCTGTCGAGATGCTTGAAAAAGTCGTAGACGATAGATAAGAGATGCGGCAACTATGGTGAGTGAGGCAGGGTTTCGTGGCCCAGCTCCTTCGACCGTAGCAGGGGAATGACAGCGACTTTTATATTTTCCAAGGTAGAACTCGCCGTTACGATTTTTTTGAAACAAATGTCGCCCTGTGCATTCCTTGGCCTAATCCTCATTGCTGTTTTAAATACTCTATTCTGCAACAACGCCCGAGTTTGATCTCGTTTTCTCCTATTTTTTTCAAGCCGAATCCACACACAAATCCGTGGACCTTCGTAGATGGTGAATACGAGGAAACCAATAAGAGATGTGCTGGGACCCGCAGAACATCTGACGTCGGATCATGGAAGAACAACTTTGCTCCTGTTTTTCGCCCTAATCTTCGTCCATAATTCAAAATACTCCACGGAGATATGTGAAAAAATTCAACTCAGTTAATCCCAGACACATAGTTGGTGGCTAACTTATTAGAACTATGCCAAAAACGACTACGTTAGTAGATAGTGGAACGCTGAAGAAATGGATTTTTGGCTTCTGAATTGTCGGAATGATTTATATTTTTCAAATACAGGTAACCATACTCATGAATAAATCTATGAGTTTTTCTCAATGTGCATGGATTGTATTTTGCATGTCAACTGACCAGAAGGCTGAAATGAAGTGAGGTGGTAGAAATGGGACACCGTGTGAGGTAGATTCCAATAAATAAACCCGACTTGTAATAGGAGGAACTTGACAAGCTACACCTTTGTTAGGTCCTGCGTTGCAATGACAAAGCTTGGCAAGCCTGCCGTGGATATCTTTTATCACAGATATTGAAAACAAAAAGCCTCATACAAAAAAATCATTGTGCTCCTGGTGCTCATGGGGTGTGGAGAACAGATTAGTCGACTGTGTCAGAGATGAGCATAAACGGTTTCAATCAATTGATAAACCACAAAACTGATTGTAAAGGTAATGCAGCAAAAAATTATAAAAGATTGAGGAAATATTTGGATTATTTAGAGTAGATTGCCCAATTTCGCAACGCGAAAAGTTCACGTTTTTTTTCACCATTTTTCTTAGTGATCTTGTTCTAATACTAACTTGTACTGATTCTGGGTGGGTACCTGTAGCGTAGTAGTTAGAGGTGCAATGGAATAAGCACTATCTGAGTGTTTGATCTGAGAGCCGATCTAATCAAGTCCTTCCTTCCTCTGGTAACGAGAAATTGGTGCCAGACTAGTCTGGGAGGATAAGGCCAGTGATTTCATACATTGCCAGGTAACCGGAACTCATTGCGTTCAATCACTTTTACAATGCCTGAAGTCGAATCCATGATGCATTGCTCAGAAAATCAACGATAGTGACCAATGCCGAATGGTTTGTCGATTGTCCTTCATTGATTTGGACTACTGAGATAATGTCGTTTCAAAATTTGACTTTTTTAACTTTCAATTGAACAGTGACGCAAAATCGTTGAAACTGGTTGCATTGAACTGCATTTGGTCAGAGAATTGCTAATGATCAATGGTTACAACGTTCGTTTCGGAATGTTTATTGATGGAGAAAAGCAGCTTGAGGATTACAAGGGTCGCAGCTACCCTTATGATGACCAAGAGAAAAGACACATGAAGAAAACCCTGAAACACATTTGTGCGAAATTACGCTCGAAGAATTTTGCGGCCACCTTGTCATGGATGTTATTGAGCACATGAAATCATAACGCATAAAATCCTGGGAAAATTACTACGGCAAGAATTAGTGTGCAGAAGTCGCTATAATGTACTAAAAATTGGAATATAGGATGTTGATGAAAGATCGGTAAAGACGGTTTCTACTACATAATTATTAGCAGCGCGAATTGCAAGTGGTAGTGTAGAAGGACATGTTGGAGTTGGACATGTTTACTAATTTAAAGTGGGAATTACGGATTACTGCCACTTCAAAATCCTGGACAACTTCATTCGCACTAAACATCAATTCAGAAGCGACCAAACAGGCCTTTGACGACTTCAGACTAAAAAATCTTATCTTCTGCGTGGATGGAATGTCTAAACTTGTACAGTTTTAAAAAAAATTCAGTACTTATTAAGGCTTTCACTTTGGCCGATAAAGTTAATTTTTTAACGATGTGTAGTGGTGTTCAATTTTCTGCTCAAAATCGGATATTTATTGCTAAAATACGAACATGATCGGCGAAGTATCCGTTATTGAGGATAGGTTGAAAGAAAGCTAACGTTAAAAGTGCGAATAGTTCAGACCTTTGTGAGTAGATTTATTCTATTGGCTATCATTCTTTGACGAAAAGTATACAGCGGAAAGAAGTGCTGGTAAGCAATATTTATGTTAAATCTAGCTTCACATATACGGAATGCTGCTTTGGAACAGTTATAGGTGTATAGTAAAATAAAGCACGCTGAGAGAAAGGCAAAGGGAGGGGCACGGATGGTGTAATGGATAACTGGTGACCCCCCGGAAAGGGCAATCATCTGGTTGGAAGTTCGCACCGCCCCGAAGTTTTGCAAATATCTCAGTGTCTTAGCGGTTATTTCGATTGATAATAACACTACCGATTAACAGAAATAGGTAGTTAAAAATGAAATTCAAAATTATAGGTGTGTTTAAATCTAGGCAAATTTTCATCTTTAAATTTTGACCCCAAATTAAGTAAAACACTAATCCAGCACAGTATCAAAATGGTGTCTTAATGGCATCTCTTAATGGGGTATATTTAAGGAAATATCAGCTTGAAAACTAAACTATATTTGGCACTCGACATGATTACTACATTAAATCCGAAGGCACTCGAAAAAGTCTCTTGCACGCTTTCTCGACGCTTTTCACCCGCTCGATGCTGATTTCTTCAAGTGTTGGATGGTCCAATTGTAGGTGAGGAAATCGAATGCTGTTTTCGGATGTTGACTGGTCATAGTGAATAGACATGTGTAGATAACATGGTAAACCCTGAAATTTTCGATTTTCACAGTTTGAATCCATTGATGCCAATGAATATGAACTGTATACTCCGTGTCGTCACTTTACTCTTTATATTCGTTTATGTAAAAATCACTCTTTTATATTCGATCACTTATTTTTAATTTCAAAAAGGAATATTATTTTGGACAAATAAGCAATACTTAGAAAACTAAGTATAAAAAATAAGGTATATCCATTTACCACGTCGCATTTTAAAAAAAAGAAGAGCAAGAGTAGAAAACGTGAAATATGTTAGTTTTTGTGACACTCTCCCTAGCTAAGATAAGTGCACGTTAAATGTAAGATGGCTTTAAAAAACAACCTTTTGAAGGATGCGAGTAATCCTAAATGCTTTATGCCAAGGATTAAAAGTCCGAATGACGACTGCAGAGATTTTCATGTGACACAAAGGTTTTGATTTAAAAAATTAGTACATAAAGGAGGCAACCAGATGATATTTTATTGTTTCTGGTATAATAAAAAGTGATTTCGCCTTTTATGGTCATTGTTTTTCCATGAGATAGCGATTTTTTACTGTGGAATTATACTTCTTGATTCTTCTTCTTTGAACGAGCACGAGGTTGTTAAGTTTATTATGAGGCTGACGTTTCGGCCGTATCGCCTTCTTCAGAGCCTGGAAAGGTCGACTGACAGCGATCTACCAAGCCAAACACGTCAATAACTCAAACAGAGAAATTCAAAAACCAAGTCCTAACCGCGTAAATAACATAGAATACTCACCACTTCTCTGCCTTCGACCAACCGCTAGGTTGTGTCTGCGGAAGAGGAATGAGGTATACTTCCTTCTAGAGTGCCCCTTTATCAGACTAGAAGATCAACCTGATATATTGTGCGAAATCACGTGTGATTAGGAGGCACTCTTCCTTGCGGTTCATGTTTGAGTTTTTGAAATTAATCCAAAATGCCTCAAGAACTTTGCGTGTCGATATGCTAGTTTCTTGCTCAAGAATATTAACCTTAACATCAAAATCCTCTCCGTTGTGTCTTTGTGTCCTATGCGTGCCTAGTGGAGTACTCGTTTTGGTTTTAAATTTTCCATCTAGGTGTTCTTCTATGCGGACACAAAGAGGTCTTCCCGTTTCGCCAATATATTCGTCTCCGCAAGTTTGCAAGAAATCAGGTACACTGTACCTGAGATCATGCAATCACCGTCTCTGCCCTGAGGGCAAATGGAAAATAATATAATAAATAAATATAAATAAATAAAATAATGTAATACAAATACAAAATATTATACATTACATGTTTTACACATACATTACATGGACGATGCAAAATTTTTAATAACACCAGCTATTTATCTGTAAAAAGTGAACTACCAAAGTAGGAGAGTACTAGTAAGTTTTCTAAGGTGTGTGTACTTTTCATTTTAAGCTTATTTCACTTTAAAACATTCATCATGCATCTCATTGTGTCATTGGCCTTTTATGTCAAGAAAGTGATTTGGATGTCCGATGGCAAATCTCCATTTTGCTGACGTATGACAATGTGACAATTCATTGTGACAGCTTTCTACCAGTACATCTCACATAAGAGATCCAAGAACAAAACCAAGTTCTTCAGAATTCACAAGTTATTCAGGATGTACTGAATTTTAGTGCAGATGTAGTGCATTCCATAATGATGTACTTTATGTACGAATTTCTAAATAAGAGAAGGCATTTGTACACCGATAGTGTTGGTATACAAGTATTCCTTTGGCTGAGGACTTACTGCATAGAAGGACCTATCTTATGGGCTGTATTATAATATCGCATATATGTATGTTCTCGAACAGTAAGGGTCTAAACCAGCAATAAAAATTGGTGGTAATAAGAATTAATAATTGTTTCCAAACAGAAAATCTTCTCACCCCTAATGTCTGAACAGTCTGAAGAAGAATTCTCAAAGAACTGCAATGATGCTGTTATGTATCCAAATTATTTCCAATAATTTCACTGTCCTGAAAAGAAACACAGTAAGTTAGAACATTTATCATTACTGATTTATTATTACATCATAGTGAAAAGCTGTTCTAAGGTAATGAACCTCAATGTCTAAACAAGGGAATATCTGCGTTTTCTCATTGGCCATAATCTGTAGTGTATATTCTCTTAAAAAGCAATACACTCTTGTCCCAAATTGAGCTGCTCTAAATGGAGGTTTTTTATAAATTATTAGGAGAGAGAACAGTTTTCGAAGAGCTATTCCGGACATACGATTTACGTCGAATTTTCTTTTCTATTTCAAGAAGTGCGGTAAGAAAACCTCTGGGAATCTTTCAAGGGGTGTATACCGATTTTGGTACACATGGCGTTTTTGTGTTAAGGAAGCGAACCGAAAAGCTATATTCTAGGCAGCAGAATCCATTCAATTTATTCATTAAATTTCATAGAGTACTATTAAAATTAGGAATTGATAACACATTAGAAGTGATACTGTTCAGCAAAAGAAAGTATTGGTTCGATCATACACGAGGACCATTAAGCCTATCATCCCTCCGGAGTCGGGTTGGAGAATTGGTACCAGACTTGTTCAGGACCAATTGGCTTCTTCAAATCCGCATAACTGGCGACTACTTAAGGGTTGAACAACAATTGTTTAATTTTCAATTATGAAGTAGTATAAGTATCAATATCCTTCATATTTTTACCCAGATGTCTCTTTAGTAAATTCCAGAAGATTACACTTTCCTAACCATTTAACAACATAATAACCTTACTGGTTCAATGCGGCACCAGACCAACGAAGCCCTTAAACCTTGAATTTGGTTTGTAACATTGTTGTCGAGCAGTTCGTCTGTTAACAAATCGGAAGATTCAAATCGCTGCTCTCATGAAAACAATCTCAGGTGATAAAATAACGATGGATTGTAGACGATTTATTTATAAAGGTCATAATTTACTTTTAAAATGATATAATCCTGATCAAACACAACATGGCTACTCTGAAAAAAGGAACAGTTGGAATCTACTAATTCTACCAACGAGACACTTTTCTTTTGTTCGCATAGCATTTTGACGTCTTGAAATCGACGATTTTCCTGAAAACGTTTTCAGCAGCGGTCTAGTTTTTAAAGACTTCTTAGTAGTAGTAGCTTTCGAGATTCCTGCGAAAAAATGGTAATCGGTTAGCCAGAGATCCGATGTGAAATGATTCGTATGTGAGGGTTACGTAAATCTATTAGTCGAGAATCTACAGCGTTACAGGTACCAGATTTTGTCGAGGATTTTTGTACAAAATAATTGACTGTTTCTGGTTGCCCTTTTTAAAATGTGTGGCAAATTTGATCTAATTGTCCAAAGCCATATAACATGGATCTAAAAAGCGACAATGTTGCTAATTTCAAAACAATTTCCACGTAAATTAGTTCTTTTATTAAGGCTAGCAAACGGATAAAAAGAATCGCGAAGAAATACCTTTCTAATATGTATCCACCCTACACACATAAATTAGTTGGGCATTTTAGATTCTTTCGAGTTTTTTCTTCGTTTCATTAAACCACAATATTATTTGACATCGGTCTCATCCTATGCACACTTTGGTTTTTTTATGTTTTTTTTTTCATCGATATTTCCGTTTTCTTGCCAAGTACGATAGATTGTTGTGGTTTTTGTTATTATTTAAAAAATAAAGGACAATCAATCAGTGCTGATCAGTCTCGCGCTATGCATTCGACTTCATCAAGCATTGTAGAGATTAATAAATGCATATATTTCCCAATAAAATGACTTTCGGTGGCCTACCGATCTATCACGTCAGTGTGTTTATCCTCTCAACCAAGTCTGGTACCAATATACCGATTCCAGCGGAATGGAAGGTTTAGTGTGCCTGGGTACGGGATCGAACCAAGGATTGTTGGAAAGCGTATTGCAGGCCACCTCTAACTACTACGCTACACGCGCACCATTAGTATTTAAATCAGGTGTATTGCAAATGCCATTTGAACACTTTCAACTATAGCAACACTCCACGAAAGTAGTGTATTGTAACCATTCAGGATTCTTTTTGAGATCAATTGAGAATTGTAGAACTATTTTATAATTTTCTGCGTTATTCGTTTCCATCTACACATGAGACTCTACCTATCTTTATTCATTTATTCACAGATAGGTCAGTGACTCCGTCATTGATTGCCAAATAAAATCATTACAAAATTCTTTCTGGTTGAAAGCCACAAGCCATATGACGTCTTACTTTCAAAGGAAAGGATCCTAGATAGTCGATCTCGCGCACGCTCCTCCTCCTTAGGTTGCAAAAGAATTCTTCATCAATACTGTCCGATACGCTTGTTGAGTGTTCTCTACAATTTTTACACGAAGATTACCCTCTTCTGCATATCGTGAACTTTGAGTCACAACAACAGCAATCAGGATTCCGTCATGAAACCTGTTGTATGGACCACATCCAGGCCGTATTCAGGACCATAAGAGTATGTCGACAGCATCATTTGCCTCTTGAATTCACTTTTTTCAAATATGACATTACATTAAACGCATTTCCAGCGTTGGAACGAAATGTATCACAAAAACACAGCTTTTATATCACCCTCTAACCATACATCGTGAAAGAGATCCAGAGATCGAAATAAGAAATTAGAAAATCTCTAGTTAAATATAAGATTTGATCCCATCTATTGCAGCGTTTGGTCAGGAACAGCTACTTTGTAAGTAGATTTCTCGTGAAAAGTGTCTTCTGGTTGAAGGCTCCTCTCAAGCGATGTTGAATAGCTCGAGGCCAATGATTGCCTTAGGCGAACTAGCTGGGAGCAAACCTACAAATAATACAGATATGAAAACCAGACATTGCGAAAAATTACCGACTCACATATATAGTAGACATCCTCAGCTTCTGATCGAAAAGTCGCACGTCCTCTTTGGTAATGGGATGTTCTTCAGGAGGGCAGAATGATAACTCTTCACCAAGAAAAGCATCCGTAAAACGAATCCCTTCACACAGATGTGAAATGTCTTTCAATTTCTCGAAACTAAAACTTCGTGAGCTATAAAAAATACAAGTAAGAAATATGTACAAAACTATTCTGAAATGACAGAGATACCTTTAAGAAAGTAAAAAATAGTGAAACGTAAGGATATGAAAACACCATATTCATGTCTCAAAAAAGAAGAATGAGGAGAAAGTAAATCAACCATCTTAGTCGTTGACGAGTGCGTTCTTCTCCCCAATATACCATCACTTGAAGCTCAGTAGCTGTTCGCTGTTGCTACAACAAAACTACTTTAAATGGATCTAATAAGTTTCGAAATCAAAAGGGAGTACAGAAATACAGGTATGCAAAAACGCCTACTGCTGTTGACGCAGTAGAGACAATTGAGTTCATTGAAGATATGGGAGAATGGAGACGTATGGAAACCAGCTTAAAAAGGCTAAAATAACTGTAGGCGATATTAAGCGCGTCAAAATTTTTTGAAAAGTTAGATGAGCGTTACGATAAATTTTTCTTCAGGATAAAATCATAATTATAAGTTTTAAGTGAATTTTGTTTACGACCACATATCTAAATGTGTTACTACAGAGGACATTTAAATGAAAATAAAAACAAGACGTAAGCAAAATAAATAACAGTGAATATCCTTTCCTTAGAGTCACCACGATCTATCACAATTCCAGGAGCTGGACGAATATCAGCAGGAATGTGTTCCAGAGCGCCAGATTCTGTAGTGCATAAAACGACTACACGGGAAAACGCTCGTCTAAAAGTTCAAGTTTTATAATGAATCATATAAGATATAATCACATACAATGCTCTTCCAATAGCTTCTGAATCAACAACGGTTGTTAGTAACAAACCGGTTTCCTGAGTTTGTCAACGAAAATGAGAAAGTTGATTCATGAGAAGACTGTAAGATATAAGTTCCATTTCGTGAAATACGTAGGTCATCTCTGGCCTTCACTGTAACAACTGCAGCTCCACCCAGTCCTCGAACCGGCATCTTAAAAGAAATAATACTTTATGTAGAAGTGTATTAGAAAAGTAGAAAGAAAAATTAAGAGTTTATTTCAGCTGAAAGTAACCATAAAAATGAAATTAACACCATTGAAGTTACACAACAAAGATTTAAGAAAAGAAAAGAAACAATGAAACATTATCTATAAATAAAAGCTTATAAGAAAAAAAAGAATACCCTATAGTTCACTTGAGGTCCACCTCCTCCCTCCACCGCAATCAGAAGATTTGTATAGAATCGAGCATTCTGAGACGGGGAAAATTCAATTCGAAGCGGAACAGTACGACGTGCATCCAGAAGTAAGATTTGGCTGTCCAAGAGCTGCAACCAATATGGTCGTTCTTCATTAGAGCATTGAATAGTGATAGGAAAGATTTTAGAAAATAACTAGTGTACAGTAAAAGGTGGTCCAGAATGACTGAGCTTCGCCCTTATTTGAAGAGAGGTATCTGTACGATTGGTAACATCAACGTTCGAAACAGCTGTATCTCCAATAGCTACGAAACCGAACGCTACTTCGAGTTGAGGGATATAAAGCACAGACCTAAATCTCAATTTTCAGAAAATAAAGCTGTCATAAAATTCTTATTGGTAAGTGAAAAAAAACCTCCGCGTCGGATTAGAAGTCAGTTGTGAAAAGCATGGAACCATAGCGTTTGTAGATAAAGAGCTAGATGATCTTGCAGAGGAATGCGGTCGAGAGCTCAACTAAAGATATATTCGTCAACTTCATTCACTCGCACGTCATTAGGTTGTATGGGGCATACGAAAGAAGTGAATAACGACCAAAAACAGCTACGAGCCGCTCTCTGGGGAACTTAGCAAACCTATTAGTTGCCTTACCGACATTTGAAGAGTATACGTGGACTTACTTCTTCAAGCTCTGAAGTGTCTCACCACTTCTTCCCAATCATAGAATCAGCCAGTATACACAGAATCAAGAATGATTATGACTAATGTATGTTGTGTGCAAACCATCCCAGCACAACAGATATAGGAATTATATCTCTGATCATAAAAAATACATAGTTGGTTTTGGCTTACATTTACTCACAAACAGCAATAGGACGCAACATATAGTACTATGCAGCTAACGGAGTGAAGTGTCATCATAGAGATATGCGTACAATTAGCAAAATATGTATGAAAAACAGCTTGAATAGCTAATAAACAAGCAAACAACAGCACGGAAGTTGATGAGAGCGAACACAAAAATTTATACACAAATACTAATTGTTTACTTATTATACATAGAGTGCTTGCTAATTAGATCCTACTTGCCTAGCTTTCCCTTTATTGCTTTCGTTGCCTTATAACCCTAATCCAAGGATGGAAAATGGATTGTATACGGGGTTTGAATGCAACTTTACAATCATTCTTCTATTCATTATAAATGGCCCAGAAAGGTATCAGAGAGACAGAATAAGATGCAAGAGAGCTTTAAGGTGAACATTGGGATGGCTGACAATAATGATTGTGGCTTAAGCCACCCAGTTGTAGTTGCAACTTCAAAAGATTTGTACGTTTGTATTTTATAGAATAACACACGCAAACGTCGCGATGCTCGAAAAGGATCACCACCAGGAACGAATATTGTAAGAGAAAGAGGAACTATTAAAATCATAAAAGCAAAAAAACCGCCTCACAACGCACCTCTCCCTCGCATGAAACCTTCCCTTGATTACAAGCAGCTCCATGATCCATTTTCTAAAATGTATACATTAGGAAATAAAAAAAAGAAAATCAAAAAGAAACCGAGAAGGAAATAATATTCAAATGAATGTTGGCGGTACCATTCGCTTCGGAGTAGAGTCTTCACCATGTAAAGCATTTTGAGAGGTGAATTTTTAGCCAGATATATTTCCAGTTCGTCTTGATCTAATCTCTTTTTTAACCACCTAAGACAACGTGTACAACGTCTAAATTTTTGTGTCGAGCCCATGGAACAACGTATAATTTCTCATCTCTCACGCAACGAATAATATGTGACTCATGATTTTCACTGTAGTTTCGCAATAGCCCGCCCCTTATTTGTGTATTCGGCTCTACAATTTTGGCTTATCTATTTGGTTTTCCATTTTTCTATTGAAATGCGTTGCTGTCGCCTTTGGCGGTCGATTTTGCAACACATGTAGTATATTTCTCCAATTTTATACAACATTTACAACTATCCACTTTAAAGAAAAGTATTTATCGCCTAGGAACCCTATAATAAACGAGGCTTGGCTCGATCTCGCGCTCCAAACAAACCGAACTCTCCATCCTTTGAGATCAGGAAAGTGGTTCCAAAAAAAAACATTACCTGGAAACATCGGTAGGCCACGCAAGATCGTATAGGGCAAATATTTTACCTGTTCGAGGCTCAGCGTAATAGATTGTAAATCCCAAAGTTATTGACCAACGCCAAAACTCTACCCTCTTATAAATTCAGTACTACAACTATGATTCTTAAAAGAGATTTCAAATGAGAAACAACCAATTGCTGGTAATAACTGGATGTTCCACGGATTTCCACTCACTGAGGTTTTTCCTCACTGATGGATCTCGAGCCGGTTAGTCGTGAGGCTACGTGGCGCGTCCCCAGGTGGCGGATAGGGGGTCAAACGCGAACCAAAAGCGACCTTGTGCTTCCCAGAGCAGCAGGTGGATCAAAGGGATGAACACTCTTTTTCTGCTGCGCAGATCTGGCAGTGCAAATTGTATTCTACAAGTCAATTCGGCCAAAAGCCTGCAAGCAAGTGACTAGGAAGTACATGGGAGGCGGTTAGGAGTCCTGTCCACTCAACTCCAATGAACTCTGGGAAAGACTGGCAAGCTACTCATTAGTATATTCAGCCCCCATGGTTAGAGCCCGGCAAGCTACCCCGTGGGTACAAAAGATGCCAAACAGAGTAAAATAAATGAGAGTCATTCCCCTGACCACGAAAGAGCCCCCGATAAGGCAGCGTTGGGTAGGACGAGTACGGAGAGGCTGCTACAATCTCAGGGCTATCTGGGCTACCTAAATGTGATAGGACTAAGGTGACGATCTGTACCTACAACGCAAGATCGCTTGCATCTGAGTCCGCTGTTGAGGACTTGCTGATGCAGGCCAGAAAGATCAGATACGACGACATCGGACTGGGTGAGACGAGGAGACATCATTCCTTTAACGCCGTTTATGATCCTGGAAAAGAACTCTTCCTTGGAACATGCGACAATAGAGGAGTTGGAGGCGTTGGTGTCCTCGTCAACACGAGTTTGGCCATGAACATCGAATCGTTTAAACAACTAACAACCCGAATCGGACGGTTAAGGTTGAAGAGATGTGGGCCTATGCCGGCTCTAATTATCTACGTCGTCTACGCAGCTACCTCAAGCTACGACGAAGATGAGGTCGAAGCGTTTTATATGGACTTGGAGAAGTTCTACAGAGAAGATCATACCTCCTTCAAAGTCATAATTGGCGACTTCAACGCTAAGATTGGACCGAACAGGGAGAGAGGCTATCCGAGTTTATCATGACGACCAAGACAATCCATGGTAACTCACAGTTCCAAAAGCCCCTCTCTCAACGCTGGACGTGGGAATCCCCCAATGGAGAGTACCATAGTGAAATAGACCACATCATAGTAAACCGAAGATTTTGCATAACCGATTTGGGTGTGCAAATGCACTGGCTCGTCTCTTCACAGGCTACGTGTCAGAATGCAAGGTTCCAAACAATGGAAGACCAGCAAAACCGTGTTGTTGTACAAAAAGGGAGACCTCCACGACATTGGCAACTATCGCCCAATCTGCCTGCTGTCCGTCGTAAATAAACTCTTTACTAGAGTCATTCTCAACAGGATGGACAGAACATTGGACGAGGTACAGCCATGCGAGGAAGCAGGGTTCCGAAAAGGATTCAGTACGATAGACCACATACACACAATAACGAGGCTCATCGAACTATCACGAGAGTATAAAAGACCGCTCTGTCTCACTTTCATCGACTTGAGGAAAGCCTTTGACTCCGTTGAGACAGAAGCGGTTATAGAAGCTCTGGGAAACCAGGCGTCGCTACCCAAACACCACTCCTTCGTGAGCTATAGAAGAATTTCACGAATAGAATACCGAATCGCCATTTTACAACGCAATTAAAATGAACGTAAAGAGGGGTGTTCGACAAGGCGACACAATGTCGCCAAAACTTTTCACATCGAGCCTCGAAGCCGTTATGCGAAAATTGGAATAGGACAATGAAAGAGTGAAAAATGATGGTCGGCAACTACACCATCTTCGCTTTGCTGATGATATCGTCCTTATAACATCAAACATCAGTCGGGAGAACGAATGCTTGCCGACATTGACCGAGTATGTGGAAGTATTGGTCTTCGACTATACATGACGAAAACGGTATTCATGAAAACGGATCGGTCTCAAAGGCCCCATTTAAGCTCAACGGAACAAATATCTCCGAATGCAACAGTTATGTGTACCTAGAAGAACTCGAGAACTCAACATGATGAATGACGTAGCTCCATAGCTGAGCAGGAGGAAGAGAGCAGCTTAGGGAGCTTTTAAGAGCATCGAGGATGTAGTGAAGAGGATGAAGAACACTCGACTCCGTGCCCACATTTTTGACTCAACGATGCTTCCTGCATTAACATACGCATCAGAGACCTGATCGCTACGTAGGCAGGATGAAAGAACACTCAGCGAAAGGGCGATGCTAGGAGTGTCGCGTGTCACGCAAGTGAGAGAGGGAATACGAAGCTCGGACCTACGTCAACGATCGAAAATTAGAGACGCCGTCCTTTACGCCAAAATGTCAAAATAAGGTGGGCCGGGCACGTGATGCGACGAAATGGCAACCGATGGACAAGAGCCGCCACGGATTGGATTCCTCGGGATGTCAAGCGCACAACAGGAAGACCACCGACCCGATTCTTCAGAGTTCTTTACAAACACGCTGAACGAATGGTATGATGCTCAACGTGTCCCTAGAGCGAGCAGAACCCTTTGGACCACTCTTGCACGCGACAGGGACAGATGGAGGAATTACTGGCGCCCGCTTGATTCAATCGAAGATCAACGGGAATACAGGTGATACAGTTGAACTGGATGTTAAATTGTATGTTCAAATAAACGCTTCTGTTATGTCGGCCGAAGAGAACTGAACTTTTTCGAATTGTTCAACGAGTGTAAAAAATACAATTCATAAGCCACAGAAACATCCAGTGTTTCTCATATGCGAAGAAAGTAAAGAGAGGTACATAGAAGGACAAAGATGACTTCAGTGGTGGAGCAATATGATGCATCACGACACTTGGATTATCGAGAACAGATTTTGCAATGGACTGCAGCTTCTGGGAGAATGAACAGAACTTTAAGAATTTTTGGAGTACTTCTAATATCTCGTTGTGAAAGTAAAGTGGCTTGGGCAGGCGACGAATCAGAATCGAGGGTACCAACATCTTTTGAAGAGATGAACATATTTATTAGACTGTGCCTTCACATAACAACTGTTAACACTACTAAGAGGAATTCCAAACTTCGCTTATGTATTCCATCCTCTTGAATCCCAAATCCCATCAAGAGATAAATTTGAAAATCTGTCTTACTTAGCTTACAATGAAAGTAGAACTGGAGACTTTTAAAATGTCTTCTAAACAATATGCGAATTGCTAACTTTGCTTCAGTAGAGAAAATTTCCTGTTTGAAAACCTCTCTAGGACGCTGGAAAGATTGCACAAGCTCAAAGAGTTTTCAAATTGGTGAGTAGAAGCTCCTTAGGTAAAGGATTAACTATTCGGCTTTGATTAGACCATGAAGGAAGTGGCATGTGGTCGATTCCATCAACCATCATAGGAATGATTGAATGCGTATCTGGCCTATACACTAGCCAAAGGTGGCCCAATGATGTTTCAAGTTAGTGCTTTTATCCTTCCAAACAAGTTTTAACTAACTCGTCATCCACGGAGAGATGAAGGCATGGTGACCTTAGATGAAGGGATCGAACCTTTGTTCGATACAGTGCATATTGCAAATTCACCTCTAATCACTGCTCTACACCAGCCCCTCCTGAGGTTATATATATGTATATATATTATAAATATATAAATGTTATATGTATATATGTTGTATATATGTTTGTTTGTATGTATATATACATATATACAAACTCCACAAGTATATATAAATGGTATACCAAAAGGTTCAAAAGTTGATGGCAAAACGTTTAGGTTATACGAGTTGTTACGATAGAGTCGAGTATCTCTAATGTCTTCAATGATAAAACATATGGAATCATAATAATAAGCTGGTACTCTTAGTTTCCTTCTTCTTAGAACAGTTTCCGTCGCG